>NC_067400.1:381787658-381927658 GCF_016432865.1 Antechinus flavipes | reverse complement strand
TGATATATAAAATAAGCCCACATAAATCATTGCATTTCTATTTATTACCCAAAAAAGTCCAGCAACAAGAGGCATTAAAAAAGGAGTGCCATTTAAAATAGCTGTAGATAATATAAAATGCTTAGGAATCTGTCTGCCAAGAAAAATCCCAAAACCATATGAACCCAATTATAAAACACTTTTTACACAAATAAGGTCAGAGATAAACACTTAGAGAAAAATTGATTGCTCATAGGTAGGCTGAGCCAAAAATGACCATTGCTGATTAAATTAATTTACTTAATAATCAATGTGATGATACCAATAAAATTTTTTCATATAGCTGCTGAAAAAAAAAAAAAAAACAACATGTCAAATTATCAGGGAGTCAAAGGGAAAAAATATGTGAAGGAAGATGCCTTAATAGTAGCAAGTTTCATTTCTAAACAAAGTGTTAATTATCAAGATAATCTGGCACTGGCTAATAAATACATTGGTGAATTGGTGGAATAGATTAGATACATAATAGAGTGTAGTAAATAACTATAGTAATTTGGTGCTGGACAAACTCCAAGATCCAAGACATGGGGAAAATAAATCATTATTTGACATAAATGACCAGAAAATCATTTGGCAGAAAATAATTACAGATGAACAATTCATACTACAAGTTGAGTTAAGGTCAAAATGGTCATATAATTTAAACATAAATAGTGATATAAGCAAATTAAAGAAGTATGGAGTATTTTACCTGTGAAGTTTGTGGATGAGAAAAGAATTAATTACCAAACAAGAGGAGAGAGTTGTACAATATATAAAATGGATAATTTTGATTATATCAAATTAAAAAGGGTTTTCACAAACAAAACCAAAATTAGAAGGAAATTTAAAAACTGTAAAAAATTTTACAGAAAGTTTCTCTGATAAAGGTCTCATTTCTCTAATATGTAAAGAACCAAGTCAAATCTATAAGAACATGAGTTGTTCCTCAATTGATAAAGTCAAAAGATATGAGCAAGCATTTTTCAGAAAACTAAATCAGTTATCTATGATATGAAAAAATATTCTAAAAAATCATTGATTAAAGAAATGCAAATTAAAATAACTCTGAAGAACCACATCATACCCATCAGATTGGCTAATATGACACAAAATGAAAATATTAAATAAAGATTGAAGTATATGTGGGAAAACTGGGACACCAATGCCCTCTTGTTGGACTTGTGAATTGATTCACTCTTTCTTAAGAGTAATTTGGAAGTTTCAGATATAAAACTGTGTTTACTCTTTGACCAGAAATACAATCACTACTGGTCTTTACTCCAAAAATATAAAAGAAAAAGGAAAAGGACCAATATGTACAAAAATATTTATTTGGACATCCTTTTTCTCCCACTATTTTGCATTTGTCTGATCATTATTTGCCTCATAAATAATGTGTGTTTAATAAATATTAGTTAAATTGCAATAAGGTGAACTCTTACTGGCCCTCTAAATCTCACTATCTACAATCACTATAAGGTTCTTCATTCTTATTTTTGTGGTAACTGACTCCCACATACTTGGATTCATTTTTTTTTTAATTTTCTAGGTCTAATTGATGGTCATAATCAAGCTAGGGCTGCCAGAGATTTTTTTAGGTATTCATGGCAGAAATTTGAGGAGGGGCTGACATACTTTCTCTTGACTTCAGTGCAGAAACTAGTATCCCTGCATTTCTTCAATATCTGTCACCTTGTGTCACTACAAGATTTGAGTTGGTAATGCAGGCTCTAGGGGATGATGACAAGATTTTGGCTAGTGGTAGTAGGAGGTGAGAGAAAGGCATGGTCTAACAATTTATTCCCATAATTATATCTCCCATTAGTCTGTCTCTCTTAGGATCTATATGTTTTCTTATTTAACCTTTAAGGGACTTAAATACTCAGTCTTTAAAGACTCTTAGTTGTCATTTCTCTACCTGCTCCAAACCCTATCCCTACAGCTGCACAATTAAATTTTCCCATGTCCTGGGATTCCTGGTTATGCTTCTGCTTATTGACTTTCTAAATTGTCTCCCTGCTTATGTACTCTGCTTCTTTGTCTGATAAAGTGGCTTACTGAAAATCCTCAAATTCCAAGCTAAACTATGGGAAATTCACTACTGGCCATAACTTAGCTAAAAACTGCCAATACTTGTAATCTCTGCTTCTTTACTGGACCACTCTGTCTGCTAAAGACAGATATTAGCAAACTTTGACAGCTTTGTAAATCTCTGTGTGGATAATTATGGTAGCAAATAGGGGTTTAATTTTTTTTCTCAATTGTATTTTATTTCCCCAATTCCATGTAAAGCTAGTTTTCAACATTCAATTGTGTAAGATTTTGAGTTTTAACGTTTCTTCCCTCCCCTATTTGTCCCTTCTATAAGATGGCAAGAAATCTGATGTACAATGATTTAAAATGTATATATCTATTAAGGTCCTTAATAGACCTTGCCTAGGTGAAGGGGAAAGTCAATTCTCTGAGAACCTCCACAGCTATAAATCATAATATCTGAAGGAGTTGCAAAGCAGCCTTTACTGACACAGATGTTGCTTGTGGACTGGGAATGAAATAAATTGGAGGTTGAGGGAAGAGGAGAGAGGTCAGACAATGCAACTGCTTCTCAGTGGAGAGGTCAGAGAATAACAACTGCCTCTCAGTCTCCTTATATCATCATCATCTGTTCACATGAAGAGATCCATTCTATAGCTCTGAGTTAGACCTCCAGCAGCCATGGCAGGTGATTACCATAACACAACATATTTCTATATTTGTCATGTTGTGAAAGAAAAATAAGAACAAAAGGGGAAAAATGCAAGAAAACGAACAAATAAAAAGGAGAAAATAATATGCTTCAATCCACATTCAGTCTCTATACTTCTCTCTCTGGATGTAGATGGCCTTTTCAATTCCAAATCTCTTGAAATTATCTGGAATCACCACATTTCTGAGAAGAGCTAAATCATAAGTGGTCATCACA
Organism: Antechinus flavipes; assembly: GCF_016432865.1. Classification (NCBI taxonomy): domain Eukaryota; kingdom Metazoa; phylum Chordata; class Mammalia; order Dasyuromorphia; family Dasyuridae; genus Antechinus; species Antechinus flavipes. The sequence continues at coordinate 381,924,675 of NC_067400.1, read as the reverse complement.
TAATCTTGCTGTTAATGTGCGCAATGTTTTCCTAGTTCTGCTCACTTCATTCAGCATGTTTGTTTAAGTTTTTCCAGGCTTTTCTGAAATTGGTCTGCTAATCATTTCTTATAGAATAATAATATTTGATTATGTTCATATACTTATTCGTCTACCCCCAGATGATGAGCATCCACTCAATTTTCTATTTCTTGCTGTTAAACAATGTGCTAATATAAACATCTTTGCACATGTGGAGCTCCTTGGCACCCATCTGATTCCTTCTCCATCTGTAGAGATACAAGCAAACCCTCTTCCCCTAGCAGTTTCTGGTCCCTTCCATTCACCATTTCCTGAATCTCTCCACCTCACCTGGCAATTATCTAAAGATACTGGAGCTGGTCTTACTGGACACTGCCCTTTTGGTGGGTTACAAAACCTGTCTGCTGGAGGTACTGCATCTTTATCAAAAATTTAAAAAATTAGTGGTATAGAGAGCTAAATTTAGAAACTCTCTAGGGTTACTTGTGGCTCTCCCTTTCTTTTGTTTTTGGAGGAGCATCTTAATGTTTCTGTTTCTCCTCTCTATTAGTGCTTATCCTTGAGGATTAAAAGGTATGCCAGTGGTGTGCAAAATCTGATACTGGGCACAAAAGTGTGCACAATGTTTAGAAGTATATACAGGTCCATTATCTGTTTTTATTGCTTGTGGCACACCCATAATTGCAAATGCTTAGATAAGGAATTCAGTGACCACTCCAGCTGTTTCTTTTGCTGCTGGTAATGCAAAAGTAAATCCTGAAAAGGTATCTACTACAATATGAATAAAAGACAGACGACCAAAAGATTTATAATGGGTCACATCCATTTGGCAAATTTCATTGGGTCTCAAACCACAAAGGTTCTTCCCTGGAGGACGTGTAAGAGCGTGGAAAGGAAGGCAAACTGTACAGCTTTTTACTATGCTCCTAGCTTCCTCTTTTGTTATCCCAAATTGTAAACATAAAGCTCCAACAGCCTGATGATATTTAGAATGAGATTCTTGGGCTTCCTGAAATAAAGGAGTATTGGCCAACATAATTAGAAGGCTATCTGCCTTTCAATTACCATCAAAAATAAGACCTGGAAGTCCACTATGGAGTGGACATGCAAAACATAAATCTTACCTGGAATTCTCACTTGAAATTGAAGATCCTTAAAGAGCTGATATATAGTAGCAGCTGCAAATTTTATTTAGGCTGTGGCAATTCTTTGTTCCACACTTACAGAATAGGCTGAATCAGATATTATATTTATTCCTCCCGGATAATAAATAAGAACTAGCATGATTGCATACATCTGCTGAGTGAACTGAAAAGGAGTCCTGATTACTCTCTTTATAGTTAAGTCATGAGAGTATACAGCACAAATGTTATATTTGGATGCATCTGAAAAGATGGTCTTTTAATAGGACCCCTAGAAACCTTTTCTTCAGGAATCCATTTCCAATTGTGCAATAGCCAGGTTATCTTTAATGGAGATCCATGTGTAAAATATGGAGCTGTGGCCAACAAGATTTGCCACTCTGGTATGGTTTCATAGCCTACATTAATTTGTGCATTGGTATAAAATGTGTGTATTTTGTCATGTCTTATCCCAGATAATTGTGCTGCTTGCTTAATGGCCTTTAATAAAATTCTAGCCACAAGCACTGGGTAAGGGGTAAGGCTTTGTTCTGGTTGTGCTGGGAGGTTCACCCACTCTATCATACTGTCTCCTTGATGAAGGCTTGCTGTGGATACCTCTTTTGTAGCAAAAACTGATATTTCCAAGGGTTTTTGAGTAACTCAACCACATTGGATAAAGTCAGTTCAACTTCTCTCAAAACCTCTTAAGCTTGTTTTATAAGCTGGAATGGTGAGTTTAAAGCAGTGTCTTCCCTTAAAATATCATATAAAGGTTGCAATGGATTGGTAGTTAAGCCTAATATTGGATGCACCCATTGGATATCTCCTATTAATTTCTGAAAGTCATTTAAGGTGTTCAACTACTCTGTTCTTAAAGAAAGCTTTTGTACTGTAAGTGCCTTAGTATATACTTCATGTCCTAAATATTGAAAAAGAGCATGCCTTTGAATTTTTTCTGTAGCTATATCCAATTTGTAGTTCCTTAATATATCTATGATCTTTTGTAAACATGCTTCTAACATTTGCTCCTCAGGTGCACACCCCAAGATATCATCCATATAATGTAACAACATTACTTTTTAAAATGTTTTTCTTACTGGACTAAGAGCAGCAGCAACATACATTTGGCACATAGTAGGGCTATTTGTCATTCCCTGTATCAAAACTGTCCATTCATTTCTTTTATAGGGCTCAGCTAAATTAACACTGGGCACTGAAAAGGCAAATCTTTTCATATCCTCCTATATAGAGGGATAGAATAGAAACAATCCTTAATGTCTATAACCCAAAGAGGCCATTCTCTAGGCAATTGAGTAGGAGATGGAAGTCCAGAGGATAGGTTTCAGTGGAAAAGCAAAGGAGGAGAGCCTGTCATCATGGTGGTGTGAGATGAAGTGAATGAATCTGGCTCTAAGTGCAAGATCTTGTGCTTCAGCCTCCAGCCACCACAAAGGTGGATGATGGAATGAAACTGTCTCTGCATTCTGGCTGTCTGCTATATACTCTATTATAATTACATTATCATAGGTGTGAATCTAGTAGAACTATATTATGTACTAAGCACATGTACTGAACTAGAGAATATTAATCACCATGCTAAATTAGATAACCATTTTCTTATTAATTCCACTTAATTAGTACCCTGTAAGAATCCTCATTTTAAGTACAGAATTCTAGCTCATAACATGGCATAATGCAAAAAGTGTTAGATTTGGTGGCAAAAGTTCTGAATTCAAATCTTTACTCTGTTACTTATTGCCTGTGTGACTGTGATCGAATCACTTAACCTCCCTGAAGCTCAGTTTCCCTACCTGAAAATAAAAAATAAACTAGCTGACATCTGGTATCCTTCCCAGGTCTTAAAACATGATGCTATCATCTGATATTCCAAATCTATGCTTTCTATTACTGTTTTACAATTTTTCCCTAGGAGTTTCATTACAGTGTCACAGCCACATGGACTACAGTGAGTTAGAACTGGGACCAAAAGAGAATGATTAAAAAAAATGTCAAATGTAATGGGACTGAGTTAAAAGTTTTAAGATTGCTTTCATAGACTGACCACTAGGACCATTGTGGTTACACACACACACACACACACACACACACACACACTTGAGAACTATATCAATACAGAATGTCCATTGTAGGTAAGAAGGAGGCACTTACAAATGTTCCTTATTCCACCCCCAACTTAGATCACAAATTATTACATCTGCCCCAGGATGCATGAAGAATTATTTAATAACTGAATTATCTCTTGGTTGGTATCCATGACTCAAGTCTCTCCCCATTGTAGTCCATCTTCTATTTACCTGTCATATAAGTTTTCCTAAAGCACAAGTTTAATCATGTCATATCCCTATTCAATCAACTCCAAGAATTCTTTATTGACTTTTAGATCATACATAAAATTCTTTGGCTTTTAAAGCCCTCCATGATCTGACCCCATTCCTATCCTTCTAGCTTCTTTTCCCAGAGCAATGAATTATCTCCTCTTGCTTCATTATCTCCAAAGAATAGAGACCTGGTCCTCTCCAATCCTTACTCTGAGCCTTGAACAGCTGAGTCAGCTGTGTAAACAGGGTGGATGAGGAAGGAAAAGAGGGCCACTTGAGGAGGTGGAAAATGAGTCAGCAAGTGAAAAGAAACTGGGCGGCTACTATAGCCAAGATTAAGTACATACATAGCTGGTTCTGATCCTCATTCATCCAAAAATGTTATAAAGAAAAAATCAGGAAAATGAGAATGCTTATAGATTTAAGAAAAGTAAATGCATCTATGATCACTATGGGTACTCTTCAACCAGGCCTTCCATCACCTAATATGATACCAAAAGATTATAAATGATTACCAACAAGTGTTATACATCAAAAAGATTTAAGGTATTGGTAGACAGGAAGCTAGGAGTATAGTGAAAAGATGTTGTCAATGTATACTTTTTATGCCTCCTCCATCATGTAAAGCCAATGATCCAAAAGGTAACAGTCCTAATGATATCTGGCAAATGGATGTCACTCATTTTCCTACTTTGGGGAGGCAGGGGTATATTCATGTATGTGTTGCTCCTTTTCAAGATTTATTGTTTGAATAGCTAGGAATGGTGAGGCTTTAAAAGCTGTTAGAGCACATTTGTTATATGACTTTGCCAACCATGGTGTTCCTAGGAGTTTGAAAATTGATAATGGCCCTTTGTATACTTTGAAAGAGTTTCAGGAATTTTGTTTTGAATTTAGTGTCAATCATATTACAAGAATTCCACACAACCCTCTGGGTCAAGCTATTATGGAAAGGACTAATTGGTCTTTGAAAACTTCCTTGCAAAAACAAAGAGGAATTTCATATATATCTTCTCCTGATAATAAATTACAAAGAGCAATTTATACTCTGAATTATTTGAAATTTGATGATAAAAGGCTGTCTTCAGGCATGAAAGTTAGAATTGAAACAAAAGACCAAAAAAACACGATCATGAAACAACTTATCAATCATGATGATAAATTGGAAACTATAATGGACCCTCAAAAGGTCATGTGGAAGGATGAGAATAAAGAATGGCATGGTCCAGACACTGTGTTAAACTGGTGAAAGTATTATGGGTGTGTATCCACAGGTGTGGAGGGGCACTGGATTCTAATAAGGAAAATCAGGATCGTGGATACCAGAGAAGATTTCACACATTCCTTGACAGAGAAGATAAAGATTCCTCAAAAAAGCTGCAGCTCTTCAATTAAATCATGGCAACAAAGATAGTTTTCAATGCACATGAACAAGAAGTTTATTCATCTTTGGACTTGGAGACTTGAAGGGATAGATGTCCTTCCTAACTATACCAGCCAAATGCGACACCATTCATCATGTTTGGTAAGTTTAAAACACAATCTAACTGTTTATCATAAGCATCCAGGGTTTTTGATGTTTCAAGATTGTGATACACATCACTATCACCATACTATGCTTAAAGATAAGGAATACAAGTGCTTTTCATGTCAATTATATGTTACCAATAAGGATGTAGCAATAAAAGATTTGGATAAATTGATTCTAGCTGTAGGGGGACAGACAGTACAACTGATTCTTATGAATATGAAAATGGTGATTATACTAATAACATTTCTCTTATAGCACAGATATGTTCAGGGAAAGATCATGTGTTTTTAGTGGATCACATTGGGAACCAATCACAATTAATTATGTATAGGACTGGAATATTCAATTTTACTTGTTTAGATTGTAAAGTTTGACAATGTATAGGACCTGAGATTACTGTGTAAGTTTTTAACAAGGCCAAAATATACTATGACTGTGGTAAAAGCGAAAGGATGGTTTCGAGCTCCTGGGGATGAGATATTTGATAGATTAGAAGAACATATAGATCAATTAATGATTGGAACAAAAAGATGTATTTCATGTGTGGTACTGGGAATTACATTATTCACTGAAGCCATTCTGTCATCGACAGTATTAACTGTGGCTGTATCTAACACACAAAACTCAGTCAGGCAAACGCATGAAGTACATAACCTTATGAAACATATGTCTGAAGGACTATGAATACAGTTAAAAGTAGAAAAGGAGATTTATGGAGCTATTCATACCTTATAGGAGGCCACACAATTGTTGGGTGAGGATGTTGCATATTTGGAATTACTACAAAAATGTCAATGTGACTATGGTTATAATACCTTTTGTCGTACATCAAAAAAATATAATGAAACTCAAATGGAATAGGAACTAATAAGAGCTCAGTTACATGGGCTTATACTAGATAATATTATTTTGAATTTATTTAGACTGGAGTGATTGGCATATGATATTGATTTGGAAGCTGATGCTCAAATGCAGCCTGATGTGATGGCCAAGATCTTGAATTTCTTTCACAAAGCAGACCCTTGGAGTACTATGAAAAGTTTGCTCACTCCAATGGGAACTAGTTTTGTTGGATGCTTAGTTGTTATAACTGCTTTTATGTTAATTTTGAAATGTACTCTGATTAGTCTTAGGGATTCTGTCGTTTTTGCCACATTGGAGCTCAAAGACATAGCCTTCAAAAACAAAAAGGAGGATTTGAAAGGGATTGCCAACCCTCAGACAACCTCACAGAACACAATTCAGGTAAACTGAGGGCATTGCTGTAAGGGTTGAACAAGATGGTGCTGGGGTCCCACCCCTGTGGGCAACAAGATGGCATTAAGCAGAAGGAGCGTGGCTCCTGTTGACTACATGGAATGTTTGAGATGGGTGTAAAATGGGCATGACAGTCCCTGGTGGTTTAGTATGATTGGCTTAGAGAGCTCTTGCTATGCTGATGTAACTAAGGCTTTAAGACTGCTTGTAGAAGCTGGAATAAACAGAGTTTACACCACCTCTGCTCCCTGTCTCTTCATTACTCACTATGTTTGCATTATTAGGCCTTGAGTTTCTGCTGGTCAGAATGGCCTCATTTATCTGCAAACACGGGGACCTAGAGGGCCCTAACATGTAAGATACTGTGGATATATTCTTTTACTAGAGTATTTAGAGCAAATCCTAAAGGTCAGAAATCTGGAACAAGGAATGTGGACTTCAGTCTCAGATTTAAGAGTCCCTAGTTCCCAGTGGCATCTCTAAAAAGTGTTTGGATAGATGTCTCTATTGAGGGTTTTCCTTGTTTCAAGTGACTGGAATCTAAGAAAATCTTCCCTCTCTGATGACAGAAAAAGACTTTTTGAATCCTATTAATGGCTAAAATCTCAGGAAAGACCTTATGTCTTACTCTATTTTCCCTATCTTTCTATCCTCATTCTTAAACTTGTCCCCTCAGTCCCTACTAACCTGCAAAAATATAGGAAGGAACGAATTTTTTGATTGATTCCCTCTCATCCTCAAATTCTTATCTTTGCTTAGGATGTTCCCTATGGAATTGTATGGGAACCTTCAGAAACCTCATCACTTCAAAGTTCATGATGGGAAAATTTAGGAATTATGTTATCAAAAAGAACAGGAATTTTCTTGTGCTCTCAAGTTTTATGCCAAACTTTTTGAGTCTTCAGGAGCTTGAGGCATGTGTCCAGAGAATCATCTCTTCTCTGTGGTTTACTGGAAACTAGTAGTCTTTAATTTGAGAGCACTTTGACACTTTCATAAGTGGCATGTCTTCTATACAAGCAGACTAAATTATGAGGGGACACATTTAGATATACCAAAGTCTGATGATATACAACCCTAAAGTTACACTCTCCATGTTTCCTTTGTAGGTATTTTTACTGGTGTTTTTATAGTATATACATCAGGAAATAATAATTTTCATAGCCATTTATCAATATAAATTTTCTCCTACTCTGTAGTAAATGGAAGAACTTAACAGAAAGGCATCTCAGGAACCTTGGAAAGGAAGAGAGGGGGAATAGCCAGAGGTCCTAGTGTAACAGAGACTATCATAGCTTTTCCTTCCTGGAAGATAATATAGGTCAGATTTTTACCCTTGTTCTGGGATTCTTTGATACCTTTAAAGGGGGTATCTAGGTTCTCTGAGAATCACTCCAGACTCCAGCAATTATGTTCTCTCAAAGTGTAAGGGGGTGATATTTGCCCCAATTTCATTAGTTAAAGTTAAAGGGACCTTAGTGTTATTTAGTCTAATTAATTGGAGCAATGATTTGACCTGATTCCTCACCAAAAACCCCACATCACTCAACATCCTAAACTGATTGTCCCATAGACATTATAAATATGACCAAAAAAATCTTATTATTTTTCCTCTTAAATACTCCTTTCTTCCAAAATTCAATATTATTATGTATAACTATTCTTTTAGTCACCCAAGCACTCAATCCTAGTGCCGTGTTTGGCTCCTCACTTATATTTTCCTTACATATCCAATTTTCTATCAAGTCTTATCTACTTTCAAATCATTGATCCTATTTTGTCTTCCTTCTCTCCAGTCATACAGCCACCACCCTAGTACAAGCTTTCAGCATCACATGTCAGGAATATTGCAAAAATTTTTCCTTGGTCTCTCTATCTCAAGTTTCTCTGCATTCCAATATGTCTTCTCAGCTGCTAAAGGGCAAGTCTGATTATATTACCTCCTGCTCAAGTTCTGGTGCCTGTATATTACTTCAAATGTTATCTGGGATATAAAATACTTTGTGACCTGGACTTTTTCCTTGCCTTTTTAGTCCTCTTATACTTTCCTTCCTGCTGTTTCTAGCATAGAACACATAATTTACCAGCTCCATGTCTTCTTACTAGTTGTTTCACTATTTCTAGATTACTTTTCATTTCTGCATCTGAGATTGTGTCTTTCAAGACTCAACTTAAACCTTCCTATCTGTGAAAGATCTATTCTAGTCCCCTCCACTATTAATACCTTTTTACTGAGATTATCTTTATGTACATATAAGATATATAAATATAGTTATATCTATACATTTATGTATAACTCTATACTCACAGTTATCTGCATTTTGTTTTCACCATTAAAATTGGCTCCTGAATAGCATAATTAATTTTTGCATTTCTAGCTCTTAGCATAGTGCTTGGAATATAGCAAATGCTAGCTTGTTGATGGACTTATTGCTGGATAGCCCTTAAAAGAAGGAATTTGAGGTCGAATGCTGAAACCTGAGACCACGGTGAAGAATTGTTCTTGATGCCATATAGAGAGAGATAAGGTGCTATCTACCAACATCATATACTGCCTTTTGCAAAATTAATGATGCTTTCCACTCATGACTGGGAGGCTTTTTATGAAGCTCAGTTAAGATTACCTGAGGACTAATGTGTAGAAGTTTAGAACTCAGAAGCCAATTTTTACCTCAATATAAGGAGAATTTTCTCAATTTCTAGAATTACCCAGAAATGAAATGGGCTTTCTCAAACAAGACTTCCTCTCAATGAGGGTTTTTAATGGAGATGGTCATTGTTAAATACAATCAGGTATGTATTGGATGAAATGGCTTTAAAGCTTGGTTTTCTATGACATCAAAAAAAAGCTGTTCTATTTCTATTTGCATATATATATATATTACTTAATGCTGCTATACTGCCTAGACTAAAAACCATTTATTCTTAGAACATATCCCTCTTCCATTTAGCCTAATTCGAAATTTTTTATCAAAAGACAATTTATATAAATAAAATGTTTTCCAAACTTTAAAGCAAGCACTAAGTAAAAACATTGGTTTATTATTGATAAGCATTGTTGTTAGCAATTGCCAACATTGGAAGGAGGGGAGGTTCTCAGACCCACTATAGCTTTTAAGGAGAAATTGGAATCAAAACTTAGTGTCATAAGGAATAGCTCTTAATTATCTTTGATATGGAAACCTCTCCAATTATTTAATACAGCTACACTTGATTTAATTTCGATTTTAAACCATTAGGGGAGGATAAATTTACATCAACTAGTGACCTCCCTCTGATATGGCTTGTCCCCCAGTCAGCTTCTTTAGAGCTCCCTTGACATCCTTGTTCCTAAGGGTATAGATTGTGGGATTAAGCATGGGAGTGACAACATTGCCAAAAATCTGAACCGGAGTAACTAGTACTTCACTCAGAGATGGTTGGGTATAAATGAGAGCACAGGGCCCAAAAAACAGAGTGACAACAGAGAGATGAGACACACAAGTAGATGCCGCTTTGCGCCGGCCCTCAGCCGAATGCATCTTTAGAATAGCGATGACGATACGGATGTAAGAGGCCAAGATCAGGAGGAAACAGGTCATGGGCACAAGACCAATATTAGTAAAGCTCACTGTCTCAATGATGAGAGTATTGCCACAAGCCAACTTGACCACAGGAAAGATGTCACAGAAGAAGTAGTCTACCACATTGGAACCACAGTAGGGTAGCTGGAAGGTTAATGTGGTAAGAATAGTGGCATGAAAGGAGCTGGTAAACCAGGTCCCAGCAGCCAGGACAGCACAAACCCGGCGGTTCATGATGATGGTGTAACGCAGTGGATGGCAGATGGCAGCAAATCGGTCATAGGCCATGACAGTATAGAGGAGACACTCAGTACTGCCCAAGAAGTGGTAGAAGAAAACCTGCGACATACAACCACCCAGGGAAATGACCTGATTCCTCACCAAAAGGTTTGCCAGCATCTTGGGGGTACTGACTGAGGAGAAGCCAATATCTAGCACAGATAAGTTGCACAAGAAGAAATACATAGGAGTATGAAGGCGGGAATCAGACATCACAGCCACAAGGATAAGAAGGTTCCCCATCAGGGTGCAAAGGTAGAAGATCAAGAAGACACCAAAGAGCACTTGTTCCTGCCCTTCTGTGTGTGGGATGCCAAGCAAGATGAACTCAGTCACAACAGTGTGGTTCCTTATCTCCATCAGATTTGTTCCTTTAGAAGGGACATAAAAATACATTTACAATAAACAAATGAATCTAGAAACTAATTTCCTCTCTCATCACCTCTTCCTGAATTCTTGGTATTATTTGGGTTGGAAAAGTTTAGGAGATGTGTGGAGAAAATTTACAATAAAAGATATGGCCCATTGACCTTACACAGAGGTGAAGAAACTTTGAGCCTAATTTCACAAAATAATCCAGGAAAGAGATAAAGGAGGAGCCTAGTGTCACTTTTGCTTTTGACACTTCTTCAAAAAGTTATGTATAGGAATGTGGAAACAGCAGTGTCCTGAGTACCCAGAAACTTGCTATTGGCATGGCAGTATAGAAATTGTTCAAAAGTCCCCAGAAAATAAAATTCAAAGCCTTACCTGGTGGTTTGGAAAATCAGTTATACCTGTCACAATCTGTTGCAACTCTCCTTTTGATTTCTTTGTTTTTTTAATAGGAATGGGGCTACAGAAAGCAGGATGATACCATTCTATTTAGAAGTCTCGCTCTGCTCTCCCATAAAATGGAAGCAGATAGCAGATTGGATTAAAAACCAGAATACAACAATATGTTGTTTATAAGAAACACATTTGAAATAGAGAGATACATAAAAGGTAAAGTAAAAAGCTGGAGTAGAATACATTATGCTTCCAATGAAGAAAAAAAATTAGGGTAGCAACTCAGATCTCAAATTAAAAACAAAAACAGATCTAAATAAAAGAAATAAAGAAGGAAGCTACATTTTATTAAAAGGTACCATAGGCAATTTCAATAAATTTTGAATGGAAAATGCCATCAGCATTGATTTTTCACCCTTTTTTTTTCTTTCGTTTTGTTGTTCTTACTAGTTTTTCCCTTTTATTCTTATTTTTCTATTCCAAAATGACATATGAAAATATGTAAAAAATCAATGTACATGCATAACCTAATTTTTTTTAAATGGAAAAAAGAATCACCAATGGGAAAATAAAGACGTCTTATTCTGCCTACATAGCACTTAGTTGTGCTCAAGAACTGCATCAACAGTCACAGGAACTATCTTCCTTAAAGAGAAGGTGCAAATATAGATGAGAAGTAAGGTTTTTGGCTTTGAAATGGTTAGGACTCTTGAATTTATTATTCATTGTTTATTATAGAAAACCCCTAATTTTCTATTCTTTTTCAAACAACCATAGTTGTAGTCAACTGAAGAAATTTTAAAACATTAGTACTTCTATAAAATATATATATTTATGTGTAATGTAATGGTTTCCACAGAACTTGAAGTCCAGGGACCCAGATTTGAATATTAGCTTTTCCATTTATTAGCTTTGATTCTCATTTTCTTCAGCTACAAAATAATAGGTTTGGGAGACCTGATTTCTCTTAGTTCTAACATTCATGAAAACATTTGTTATATCTGGAGATCTCAAGCACATCTTTCAAAAAAAGAGTCTTACTACAGTATCACAAGTATAAATGTGATAATATCTGATGACATCTTCTAATTGCAGACCCAATCCTAAAGAAAGTTTGTCTGCCCATCCTATCCTTTCACACCATAAATGGTAACAAGTACTCCATTACAATACAGAAAGCAGTCAGAAGAGAAAAACATAAAACCTAGCTTCTCTTTACATAACAAAAGCAGAAAATTTTCTAGAGAAAAAAGCAATGTAGTCTTGCCCTTTATGAACTCTAGCATTTTATCTGGGTCTGATTCTCTCTTCCAACCACAAAATCTACTATTTTGCTTTTTATTATTATTAAGTCTGTAGCCAACCTACTTAGTTTGTGTGAATATTTAGCCACTTCTTGGAATGCAATTCACTCCCTAGCTCCTAATAGAAGCTTATAGAAGCCCTCATTGACTTTGTCCTAGTGCTGTTAATGATTACATACATTTTTAGCTCTACAACTTGAACTTAATAAATCACACATAATTCTGTGGATAAGACCTCCCTAAAGATGTTATCATTGATCTATAAATTTAAGGGAACAGGTAGTTAAGGAATATTTCTTTTAAACATGACTATATAATCATTCCTTTTTCAGCAGTGAGGAAGAAGTAAAGCATCATTTAATTATCAAACATTAATGCCTCCAAAAATTAGAAAAATCTACATAAAAATATAATTTAGTTTTCATGACTCCATGACAATGTTTATTGATCACTTATTCCACAGCAAGAGTATATAAATTATACATTCTTTTACTATTCTCTGGGTCCCTGCAGCCCTGTCCTTGCTCCAGTCCCTGAAAAGAGGCAAAAGTAAACAGCCTCCTGCCTAGGGAAGAGCATTAAAATTTATCTTAAATAGGATAATGAAAATCTGAATGAAGAAACAAATGGAAAAAGCATTAAGTGTTTTTCATGCCTTGAGAAACATCATTAAATTATCACATAAGATTGATTTTCAATAAGTTTCAGGATCTTGGCATGCTAAAGACAGTTAGATGCCTCAATGAATAGAGTGCTAGGCCTAGGGGAGTCAGAAAGAGTTGAGTTCAAAACTTTCCCTCAGACACGTAACAGCTGTGTTATCTTGGGCAAGTCACTTAGCACTTCTCTAGGAGGCAGCTAAGTGGCTCAGTGGATAAAGTGGAGTCTGGAAGATCTGAATTGAAATTAAGCTTCAGAAATTCATTGGTTGTATTATCTTGGGTTAGTCACTCATTTTCAGTTTGTCTTAATCACTTGGAGAGGGAAATGGCAAGTGACTCCAATATTTTTGCCAAGAAAATCCTATAGACAGTATGTTCCAAGGAGTCATCAAGTTTTAGACATGACTGAATAACTGAACAACAATATGGTGGGACAAGGAAAGATGGAATCACTAAGACACAATGAAAACAATACTGGATTAGACTCAGAAGACCTAAATCTGAGATCAAATTCAAGTTCAAGTTTAAGTTCTTCCATTAATTTTCCATTTAAACCTGGATGATTTATTTCACATCCCTGACTCCAGTAAAATGCTAGTGTTACATTTTATAATCTCTAAGGTCCCTTCTAGATGCTAAAACTTTCATGCCTAGACCCAGGACTCACTACTTTCCTGTTATCTCACCAATTTGTTGCTCCTTCTGGGGAACGCCCAGGTCCCCACTCTGTTCCTAACCATGGTAAAATACCAGTGAAGGATCACAAATTATGTTGTGTCCCTAGATACAAACTTTAAGATATTTTTAACTGAAATTCTTTGGATTTTTAATTTATTAATTCTCTAATTTTTCTATTCTTATTGGATTGGATTATTAATCACAAAAAAGTGATTCATCTTACGTAATTTTGAAAATATAGCCTCACCCAAATCAATCCAACATTTATTAAACACCTATCATGTACAAGGCATTTTGCTAAGTGTGAGATAGGAGAGAATTGTAAGATATTTTTAAAAATTGTTGATTCACTCAAGGAACTTATATTGTACTGGGATAGAGATTAAATGTAAACAAAAAGTTTTATTACTCTTATTATTATAAGAAATTATTCTATTAATTATTATAAGAAATAATTTCCAGAGGGAGAGAATGCTTATGACTAAAGAGATAGAAGAGGTCTCATGTAAAAGATGTTCCCTGAGATATGATCGGAAGAAAGCTCAGAACTCTGGGTAGCAGAGCAAAGAAAAAATTATATTTTCAACATGGGGGAATCACATTTCAAAAGCATAGAAGCAGAACTTGGAATATTAGATAAAAGGAACAGTTAGAATGCCACTTGGATTGGAGGTGGGGAGAAACTATAGTCAGATAATTTATTGACATGTGAGTTTCTTCTTTTCAGAGACTAAAAATCATCATTTTATCATAAGAACTTCAAGGATCCAAGAAAGAAACCTGACAAAGAAAGGAGAAGAGAAAAAGAGAGACAGATTAAAACAAGAAAAAACTAAAACAAAAATTAAAGAAAAACTAGATGCTTACGCCCTTCATTTGTATAAATCCAATAAGTCCCAATCCAGTAAAAAATTTCTGTTTCTTAGATATAGTAGCTCAAGGAGATGATCTTCTGAGCCACCTCATTGAAAGAGATCCTGAGTGATCAACTCTTGGAACTCTTCAAACTGGAAAAATTTCTGTTCTATAATCACAAGACAATCAGGAAGTTAACAACTAATATTCACACTTTTACTGTGCCCCATGGAACCTCAAATCCTTCTAGAGGCTCTAAAGCCTTCTGAGAGTTTGCATCAGAGGTCTAAATAGTATCATTGTTATTGAGAAACTAGGTCCCTTGAAACTTACCCAGGATCCCAGTGCTTGCATCATGTTTGTCTAATCAGGTAGGTGATACTAATCATTAAAAGTGCATCAGGGCCTTCTGTGGTAGAGTTTATAAATCACACTCCACCAGAAGTTAATATGTTGAATATGATGAAACTCTTTCTCAGTACCATTTTGCAGAATCCTGCTCAGAGTATAGATATACTCACAAATGAAAGGGAAATAAACTCTTAGAATTGGAGCACGAGAGGCCCTCTCAAAGAACACTTTCGTTTTTTAGATGAAGAAATTAAGGTCTAATTAAACTAATTTTTTTACCCAAGATACACTGATAATAAGGTAGAAATTATTCTGAGGTCTTCTGAATCCAGGGTCAATTCTCTTTCCATTGAACCACACTGCCTCTATTTGAAATTTTATGTATCACTTTGGCTATCTTCACCTGAAAATCAAAGAAACAACAGGTGATTTTTTTTTTCACTCTTGGTTGATGCCCTTTCCCCTAATAGTTGAATCTAGCCATTTAATTAAAGACATATGAAATTCTTATTCTGTACAAAAAGCTATTCAAGTCAGGAAGCAACTCCAAAAAAAAAAAAAAACAAAACAAAACAAAACAAAACAAAACAAAACAAAACAAAAAAACAGAAAAGAAACTGGTCCTTTCTTATTAAAAATTTATAATCTACACGGAAGAAACTATACAATACTGGTTACCCAAAGTCATGAAAATATCTACTTCTTGTCCTCCACAAGAAGAAAAATACTTTCTTGAAGAGGAATGAATTGGCATTTGAGGAACATTTGCTCTTTAATTAATTGATCCCATCCCATCCAATACACACTTATATGTGAATGGTCTATGGACTATATTTATTAAAAAACAAAACAAAACAAAAACTATGTGCAAAGTCCTGTACTGGTCACTAGAAATACAAAGACAACATGGAAAATATTCTTGACCCTAATAAAAATCTATTCCCTTCTCTAATACTTAATTTTCCCCAAAGTGAAATACTGCCTTCTGAACTACCAATTGAAGAAAGTTGGAAAATTTGTTACAATGGACTTTATTTTGCAACAGAAGAAAAGAAAAAAATATTTGCAATTCTTTAAAAGAAAGTTACTTTGATGCAAAAGTATACAAAGAAAAAATAAAATACTTAAATGGTCTCAGTCTTAGAAAAAGAAATTGAGTAACTCATCAATGAACTTCTGAAGGAAGAAAAGAATTCCCAGGAACAGATAAATTCACAAATGAATCAGTATTTATTTTCTAGGTTTGTACCAAAGCTATATCATAAAAACCACAGTGGAACAAAAATGTTTCTAACAACTCTTTTTGTGGAAGCAAAAAATTGGAAAATTAATAGATGCCCATCAAATAGGAAATGACTGAATAAGTTATGGTATATGAAGGTAATTGAATATTATTGTTCTATATCAATGAGTCAATGAATCTATTTCAATCAAGCAGATCAATAAATCAGGCATGCAGGTAAAAAACTAAAATTATAAAAATAGATAGATTAAAAATCCTCAATTAAATAGCCAAATGGAAATCCTGAAAATCAAAGGAGAAATAAATAAAACAGAAAGTAAGAAAATCATCAAATAAATAAATAAAACTTGGAGTTGGCTTTATGACAAAACCACTAAAATAGATGAACCATTAGTTAACTTATTTTTTAACAGAAAAGAAGAAAACCAAATTACCAATATGAAAAATTAAAAGGGTAAATTCACCAACATTTTGGAAGAAATGAAAGCAATTATTAGGAGTTATTTTGCCCAATTGTATTCCAATTAATCTGAGAAATTAAGTGAAATGGTGAATATTTACAAAGATATAAGCTACATAAACAGAAGTGTTAATAGAATATTTAAATTGACTTATCTTAGAAAAACAAATTGGACAAGTCATCAATGAATTCTCTAATAAAAATCCCCAGAACCAGATAGATTCATCAGTGAATTTTATCAAATATTTAAAGAACAATTAATTCCAATGCGAGGCCATATTATTTTGGGGGAAAATATGCAAAGAAGAAGTCCTACCAAAGTCCTTTTTACAATATTAATATGGTGCTGATATCTAAACTAAGAAAAGGAAAAGGAGAGACAGTTTCCCTAATGAATATCAATGCAACCATTTTAAGTAAAATACTAGCAATGAAATTATAGCAATATATAACAAAAATCATGCACCATGATCAAATAAGATTTATACCAGAAGTGCAGGGCCAGTGCAATTAGGAAAACAAGCCTTATAAATGACTATATTGATAATAAAATGAATACAAATCATATGATTACCTCAATGTCTTCAGAAAAAGTTTTTGGTAAAACACAACACTTTGTTTAAAATGCTAAAAAGCATAGGAGTAAATTGAGCTCTTCTTAAAATGATAAGTATTATCTGTCTAAAGCCAAGAATAAGCATTATCTATATTGGAGATGAGCCAAAAAACCCTTTCAAATAATATCTAGGGTAATGTAAGGATGTCCATTATCACTATTACTATTCAGCATAGTTCTAGAAATACTAGCTATAGCAACAAGATAAGAATAAAAAATTAAAGGAATTAAAATAGGCAATGAGGAAAAAACAAAACAAAATCACTCTGTAAATGATATGATGGCATGCTTAGAGAATTCTAGTGAATCAGCTAAAACTAGTGGAATCAATGAACAGCACAACAAAGTTAAATGATATATAAAATAAGCCCACATAAATCATTGCATTTCTATAAATTACCCAAAAAAGTCCAGCAACAAGAGGCATTAAAAAAGGAGTGCCATTTAAAATAGCTGTAGACAATATAAAATGCTTAGGAATTTGTCAAGAAAAATCCCAAAACCATATGAACCCAATTATAAAACACTTTTTACACAAATAAAGTCAGAGATAAACAATTAGAGAAATATTAATTGCACATAGGTAGGTTGACCCAAAAATGACCATTGCTGATTAAATTAATTTACTTACTAATCAATCTGATGATACCAATAATTTTTTTTCATATTGCTGCTAAAAAAAACAACATATCAAATTATCAGGGAGTCAAGGGAAAAAATATGTGAAAGAAGATGGCTTAATAGTTCCAAGTTTCAATTTCTAATCAGTGTTAATTATCAAGGGAATCTGGCACTGACTAAGAAATTCACACTGCTGAATTTATGGAATAGATTAGATACCTAATACAATGTAGTAAATAACCCAAAGATCCAAGACTTGGGGACAATAAATCATTATTTGACAGAAATGACCAGAAAACCATTTGGCAGAAAATAGTTACAGATGAAAAATTCATACTACAAGTTGAGTTAAGTTCAGAGTGGTTATATGATTTAGACATAACTAGTGATATAAGCAAATTAAGGAAGTAAGGAGTATTTTATCTGTGAAATTTCTGGATGAGAGAAGAATTAATCACCAAACAAGAGGAGAGAGTCTTACAATATATAAAATGGATAATTTTGATTATATCAAATTAAAAAGAGTTTTCACAAACAAAACCAAAATTAGAAGGAAATTTAAAGACTGTAAAAAATTTTACAGAAAGTTTCTCTGATAAAGGTCTCATTTCTCTAATATGTAAAGAACCAAGTCAAATCTATAAGAACATGAGTTATTCCTCAATTGATAGTCAAAAGATTTGAGCAAGCATTTTTCAGAAAAATAAATCAAAGGTACCTATGATATGAAAAAATATTCTAAAAAAATGATTGATTAAAGAAATGCAAATTAAAATAACTCTGAAGAACCACATCATACCCATCAGATTGGCTAATATGACACAAAATGAAAATATTAAAGATTGAAGTAGATATGGGAAAACTGGGACACCAATGCACTATTGGTGGACTTGTGAATTGATTCAACCATTCTTGAGAACAATTTGGAAGTTTCAGATATAAAACTGTGTTTATCCTTTGACCAGAAATATAATCACTACTTGGTCTTTACTCCAAAAATATAAAAGAAAAAGGGAAAGGAACAATATGTACAGAAATATTTAATTGGCATCCCTTTTCCTTCTCTTTCTCCCACTATTTTGCATTTCTTCTGATCACCATGCCTTATAAATAATGTGTGCTTAATAAATATTGGTTAAATTGCAATAAGGTGAACTCTCATTGGCCCTCTAAATCTCACTATCTACAGTCACTATAAGGTTCTTCATTCTTATTTTTGTGGTAACTGACACCCACATACTTGGATTTATTATTTTTTAATTTTCTAGGTCTAATTGATGGTCATAATCAAGCTAGGGCTGCCAGAGATTTTTTTAAATATTCATGGAAGAAATTTGAGGAGGAGCTGACATACTTTCTCTTGACTTCAGTGCAGAAACTAGTATCCCATCATTTCTTCAATGTCTGTCACCTTGTGTCACTACAAAGTTTGAGTTGGTAATGCAGGCTCTAGGAGATGATGACAAGATTTTGATTAGTGGTAGTAGGAGGTGAGAGAAAGGCATGGTCTAACAATTTATTCCCATAACTATATCTGCCATTAGTCTGTCTCTCTTAGGATCTATATGTTTTCTTATTTAACCTTTAAGGGACTTAAATACTCAATCTTTAAAGACTCTTAGTTGTCATTTCTCTACCTGCCCCAAACCCTATCCCTACAGCTGCACAATTAAAATTTCCCATGTCCTGGGATTCCTGGTTATGCTTCTGCTTATTGACTTTCTAAATTGTCTCCCTGCTTATGTACTCTGCTTCTTTCTGTCTGATAAAGTGGCTTACTGAAAATCCTCAAATTCCAAGCTAAACTATGGGATAGTTTAGCCATAACTTAGCCAAAAGCTGCCAATACTTGTAATCTCTGCTTCTTTACTGGACCACTCTGCCTACTAAAGATAGATAATAGCAAACTTTGATGGTTTTGTAAATCTCTGTGTGAATAATTATGGTAGCAAATAGAAGTTTAATTTTTTTCTCAATAGTATTTTATTTCCCCAATTCCATGTAAAGATAATTTTCAATATTCAATTTTGTAAGATTTTGAATCCTAAAATTTCTCCCTTCCCCTATTTATCCCTTCTATAACATGGCAAGAAATCTGATGTACAATGATTTAAAAAATATATATATATATGTGTGTGTGTGTGTGTGTGTGTGTGTGTGTGTGTGTATGTGTGTGTGTGTGTGTGTGTATTAAGGATCTTGCCTAGGTGAAGGGGCAGATTAATTCTCCGAGAGCCTCCACAACTATAAATCATAACATCTGAAGGAGTTGCAACTGAAACAGATGATGCTTGTGGACTGGGAATGAAATAAATGGAGGCTGAGGGAAGAGGAGAGAGATCAGACAATGCAACTACTTCTCAGTGGAGAGGTCAGAGAACAGCAACTGCCTCTCATTCTCCTTATATCATTGTCATCTGCAGAGATCCATTCTACAGGTCTGTGTTAGACTCCCAGCATTCACTGACAGGTGGCTCCCATATCACAACATTTCTATATTTGTCATGTTGTAAAAGAAATATAACAACAAAAGGGAAAAAAACACAAGAAAACAAATAAAAAGGTAAAAATAGTATGATTCAATATACATTCAGTCTCTATACTTCTCTCTCTGGATGTAGATGGCTTTTTCAATTCCAAATCTCTTGAAATTATCTGGAATCACCACATTGCTGAGAAGAGCTAAATCATAAGTGGTCATCACATAATCTTGCTATTACTATGCACAATGTTGTCCTTGTTCTGCTCACTTTACTCAGCATAAGTTAGTGTAAGTTTTTCCAGACTTTTCTGAAACTAGTCTGCTAATCATTTCTTATAGAATAATAATATTCGATTATGTTCATATACTTATTCATCTATATCCTGTTGATGAGCATCTACTCAGTTTGCAATTTCTTGTTATTAAAGAATGTGCTGATACAAACATCTTTGCACATGTGTGGGGCCCCTTTCCCACTTTTATAATTTCTTTTGGATACAGACCCAATAGTGGCATTACTGAATGAAAGATGGACAGTTTGGTAGCATTATTCCACAGTGCTCTCCAGAATAGCTGAATCCGTTCACAAGTCTACCAATAATGCAGTTTTCCCATATTTCCTCCAAAATTTATCATTATTTTTCCTATTATTTTAGCCGATCTGATAGGTGTGAAGTAGTCTCTCAGAGATGTTTTAATCTTCAACAAATAGAGGTCTTCTCCTTTTAGAGATATAGGAGATATTGTCTTTCAGGTTTAGCTGTTTTAATCTCTTTTGGTTGAATGGAGAATTCTCTTAACATTTTCCTACATGGATAGGGTTAGATCTATTCTAGTCCCCTTCACTATTAGTACCTTTTTTTTTTACTGAGATTGTCTTTATGTACATAGAAGATGTATAAACATAGTTATATCTATACACCTATGTATAACTCTGTGTACACAGTTATCTGCATTTTGTTTTCACCATTAAAATTGGCTCATAGCATAATTATTTTTTGAATTTCTAGATCTTAGTACAGTGCCTGGATTATAGCAAATGCTAGCTTATTGATGGACTTATTGCTGGACAGTCCCTAAAAGAAGGAATTTGAGGTTGAATGCTGAAACCTGAGACCAAGGTGAAGAATTGTTCTTGATGCCATATAGAGAGAGACAAAGTGCTATCTACCAACATTATACACTGCCTTTTGCAAAATTAATGACGCTTTCCACCCATGACTGGGAGGCTTTTTATGAAGCTCAGTAGAATTACCTGGGACTAATGTGTAGAAATTTCAGAAGCCAATATTTACCTCAATATAAGGAGAATTTTCTCAACTTCTAGAATTACCCAGAAATGAAATGGGCTTTCTCAAACAAGACTTCATCTCATTGAGGGTTTTTAATGGAGACGATCATTGTTAAATACAATCAGATATGTATTGGATGAAATGGGTAAATCTTGGTTTTCTATGACATCAAAAAAAAAGCTGTTCTATTTCTATTGGCATATGTACTATTTAGTGCAGCTATACTGCCTAGACCAAACACCACTTATGCTTAGAACATCTCCCTCTTCCATTTAGCCTAATTCAAATTTTTGTATCAAAGGACAATTTATAAAAACAAAATGTTTTTCAAACTTTAAAGCACTAAGTAAAAACATTGGTTTGTTATTAATAAGCTGTTAGCAGTTGCCAACACTGGAAGGGGGGTGGTGGTTCTCAGACTCACTATAGCTTTTAAGGAGAAGTTGGAAGGTATCAAAACTTAGTGTCATAACTATTTTTGATATAAAAGCCTCTCCAATATTTAATACAGCTACATATGATTTAATTTCAATTTTAAACCATTAGGGGAGGAGAAATTTACATCAACTAGTGACCTCCCTCTGATGTGACTTTTCTCCCAGTCAGCTTCTTTAGGGCTCCCTTGACATCCTTGTTCCTAAGGGTATAGATTGTGGGATTAAGCATGGGAGTGGCAACGTAGCCAAAAATCTGAACAGCAGTCACTAGTACTTCACTCAGAGATGGCTGGGTATAGACGAGAGCACAGGGCCCAAAAAACAGAGTGACAACAGAGATATGAGACACACAGGTAGATGCTGCTTTGCGCCGTCCCTCAGCCGAATTCATCTTCAGAATAGCGATGACGATACGGATGTAAGAGGCCAAGATCAGGAGGAAACAGGTCATGGGCACAAGACCAATATTAGTAAAGCTCACTGTCTCAATGATGAGAGTATTGCCACAAGCCAACTTGACCACAGGAAAGATGTCACAGAAGAAGTAGTCTACCACATTGGAACCACAGTAGGGTAGCTGGAAGGTTAATGTGGTAAGAATAGTGGCATGAAAGGAGCTGGTAAACCAGGTCCCAGCAGCCAGGACAACACAAACCCGGCGGTTCATGATGATGGTGTAACGCAGTGGATGGCAGATGGCAGCAAATCGGTCATAGGCCATGACAGTATAGAGGAGACACTCAGTACTGCCCAAGAAGTGGTAGAAGAAAATCTGCGACATACAACCACCCAGGGAAATGACCTGATTCCTCACCAAAAGGTTTGCCAGCATCTTAGGGGTACTGACTGAGGAGAAGCCAATATCTATCACAGATAAGTTGCACAAGAAGAAATACATAGGAGTATGAAGGCGGGAATCAGACATCACAGCCACAAGGATAAGAAGGTTCCCCATCAGGGTGCAAAGGTAGAAGATCAAGAAGACACCAAAGAGCACTTGTTCCTGCCCTTCTGTGTGTGGGATGCCAAGCAAGATGAACTCAGTCACAACAGTGTGGTTCCTTATCTCCATCAGATTTGTTCCTTTAGAAGGGACATAAAAATACATTTACAATAAACAAATGAATCTAGAAACTTAATTTCCTCTCTCATCACCTCTTCCTGAATTCTTGCTATTATTTGGGTTGGAAGAGTTTAGGAGATGTGTGGAGAAAATTTACAATAAAAGATATAGTACATTGACTTTACACAGAGATGAAGAAGCTTTGAGCCTAATCTCATGAAATAATCCAGTAAAGAGATAAAGGAGGAGCCCAGTGTCACTTTTGCTTTTGACACTTCTTCAAAAAGTTATGTATAGGAATGAGGAAACAGCAGTGTCCTGAGTACCCAGAAACTTGCTATTGGCATGGCAGTATAGAAATTGTTCAAAAGTCCCCAGAAAATAAAATTCAAAGCCTTACCTGGTGGTTTGGAAAATCAGTTATTTCTGTCACAATCTGGCAACTCTCCTTTTGATTTCTTTATTTTTTTAATAGGAATGGGGCTACAAAAAGCAGGATGATACCATTCTACTTAGAAGTCTCGCTCTGCTCTCCCATAAAATGGAAGCAGATAGCAGATTGGATTAAAAACCAGAATACAACGATATGTTGTTTATAAGAAACACATTTGAAATAGCTCTAGAGATACATAAAGGGTAAAAGTAAAAAGCTGGAGTAGAATACAATACGCTTCTACTGAAGAAAAAAAATTAGGGTAGCAATTCAGATCTCAAATTAAAAACAAAAATAGATCTAAATAAAAGAAATAAAGAAGGAAGCTGCATTTTATTAAAAGCTACATTATTTATTTTTACCCCTAAGCCATAGACAATGACAATAAATTTTGAATGGAAAAATGCCATCAGCATGGATTTTTCACTTTTTTTTCTTCTGTTATTTTTTCCTCCTAGTTTTTCCCTTTTATTCTTATTTTTCTCTTCCAACACGACTCATATGAAGACATGTAAAAAATGAATGTACATATATAACCAAAATTTATTAAGTGAAGAAAAAAGCATCCAATGGGAAAAAAGAAGTCTTATTCTGCCTACATAGCACCCAATTGTGCTCAAGGACTGCATCAACAATCACAGAAACTATCTTCCTTAAAGAGAAGGTGCAAATATAGATGAGAAGTAAGGTTTTTGGCTTTGAAATGGTTAGGATTCTTAAATTTATTATTCAGGGTTTGTTATAGAAAACCCCTAAACTTTCTATTCTTTTTCAAGCAACCATAGTTCTAGTCAACTGAAGACATTTAAAACTTTAGTGCTTGTTACTACTGGGCTTATATCCCAAAGAGATCTTAAAGAAGGGAAAGAAACCTGTATGTGCAAGAAAGTTTGTGGCAGCCCTCTTTGTAGTGGCCAGAAACTGGAAACTGAATAGAAGCCCATCAATTGGAGAATGGCTGAATAAATTGTGGTATATGAATATTATGGAATATTATTGTTTGGTAAGAAATGATCAACAGGATGATTTCAGAAAGGCCTGGAGAGACTTACATGAATTGATGCTGAGTGAAATGAGCAGGACCAAGAGATCATTATATATTCAACAACAATACTATATGATGATCAATTCTGATGGACCTGGCCATCTTCAACAATGAGATGAACCAAATCAGTTCTAATGGAGCGGTAATGAACTGAACCAGCTACACTCAGCAAAAGAACTCTGGGAGATGATTAAGAACCATTACATTGAATTCCCAATCCCTATATTTTTGTCTGCCTGCATTATTGATTTCCTTCACAGGCTAATAGTACACTATTTCAAAGTCCGATTCTTTTTGTACAGCAAAATAACTGTTAGGACATGTATATTTATATTGTATTTAATTTATACTTTAATATATTTAACATGTATTGGTCATCCTGCCATCTAGGGGAGGGAGTGAGGGGAAGAAGGGGAAAAATTGGAACAAAAGGTTTGGCAATTGTCAATGCTGTAAAATTACCCATGCATATAACTTGTAAATAAAAAGCTATTAAAAATAAAAAAAAAAAACTTTAGTGCTTCTATATAATATATAGTTATATGTAATGTAATGGTTTCCACAGAACTTGAAGTCCAGGGACCCAGATTTGAATATTAGCTTTTCCACTTATTAGCTTTGCTTCTCACATATATATTATAAAATAATGGTTTTGGGAGATATGATTTCTTTTAGTTCTAACATTCATGAAAACATTTTTTATATCTGGGGAGCTAAAGCACTCCTCTGAGAAAGAGTCTAACAACAGTCTTCATATCACAAGTATAAATGTGATAGTATCTGAACAATTATCTTCTAATTGCAGACTCAATCTTAAAGAAAGTTTAAGCCTGCCCATACTATCCTTCCACACCACATATACTAACAAGTATGCCATTACAATACAGAAAGCAGTCAGAAGAGAAAAACATAAAACATAACGTCTCTTTACATAACAAAAGGGTACAACAGAAAATTTTCTAGAGAAAAAAGCCATGTAGTCTTGCCCTTTATGAACATTGTATCTGGGCCTGACTCTCTCTGCCAACCACAAAATCTACTTACAGGTATTAAGTTTATAGCCAACCTACTTATTCTTAGGTAATAGTTACTGCCCTTCTATGCCTTTAAGTATGATCATCTACTCCTACTTCTACAAACTTTTAAGGAGCTTCCTTATACTTCCAAGGAACTTCTCTAATCAAAAGTATCCTTTTGCTAATATGACTCCTTATCCCATATTTCCCACCCTTGGAAAGGGATATGATTTTCATTCCTTGCACATATCTAAAAGGAATTTGTTCAAATCAACAAGAGCATGAAATTTTCCCATTGTGCATTACTTTATAATGTAATAGCTACTCCAATTGCTTCACCTTATTATATATGGGGCGGGGAATCTATGTTTTCTTTCACAACATAACTTTTTTGAAAACACTTCACATGCTTTCTTAATGTGAGCTGGAAGTGAAGAAAAAGGAGAGAATCTAAAACTCAATGTATTAAAAACAAATGTAAAGAAAATTTTTTAAATGTAACTGGAGAAAATAAAAAATATTAATTTTTAAAAAGAATAAATCACCTAGTCCAGAGTCTCTCCCCATTTCTAATTCTGAACACACTCCCCAGCAGGGAATTGTTCAAAGTTGGGGATAACAGGCATTTCTAGAGCTGCCAGTTGCTAAAGCTTTAGAGTCAGATTATCTCAACCCAGACTCTCATTCTATCTCCAACATTCTAGCTTTTGTGAATATTTAGCCATTTCTTGGAATGCAGTTCACTCCCTACCTCCTATTAGAAGTTTATAGAAGCCTTCATTGATTTTTTCCTAGCGCTGTTAATGATTACATACATTTTTAGCTCCACAAATTGAATGTAACAAATTACACATAATTCTGTGAATAAGATCTCCCAAAGATATTATCATTGAACTATAAGTTTAAGGGAACAGGTAGTTAAGGAATATTTCCTTTAAACATGACTATATAGTCATTCCTTTTTCAGCAGTGAGGAAGATGTAAAGCATCATTTAATTATCAGACCTTTATGTCTCCTAAAATTAGAAAAATCTACATAAAAATAATTTAATTTTCATGACTCCATGACAATGTTTATTGATCACTTATTCACACAACAAAACTGGATAAATTATGCACTCCTCTATTACTATTCTCTGGGTCCCTGCAGCCCTGTCCCTGCTCCAGGCCCTGAAAAGTGGCAAAAGTAAATAGCCTTCTGCCTAGGGAAGAGCATTAAAATTTGTCTTAAATAGGACAATGAAAATCTGAATGAAGAAACAAATGGAAAAAGCATTAAATGCTTTTCATGACTTGAGAAACATGATTAAATTATCACATAAGACTGATTTTCAGTAAGTTTCAAGATGTTGGTATGCTAAAGACAGTTAGATGCCTCAGTGAATAGAGTGCTAGGCCTGGTGGAGTCAGAAAGAACTGAGTTCAAAACTTTTCCTCAGACACGTAACAGCTGTGTTATCTTGGGCAAGTCACTTAGCACCTATTTCTCTAGGAGGCAGTTAAGTGGCTCAGTGGATAAAGTGGAGTTTGGAAGATCTGAATTGAAATTAAGCCTTAGAAATTCATTGGTTGTATTATCTTGGGTTAATCACTTAACTTCAGTTTGTCTTAATCACTTGGAGAGGGAAATGGCAAGTGACTCCAATATTTTTGCCAAGAAAATCCTATAGACAGCATGCATAGTCCATGGAGTCATCAAGTTTTAGACATAACTGAACAACAATATGATGCAACAAGGAAAGATGAAATCACTAAGACACAATGAAAACAATATTGGATTAGACTCAGACCTAAATCTGAGGTTAAATTCAAGTTCAAGTTTAAGTTCTTCCATTAATTTTCCAATTAAACTTGGACAATTTATTTCACATCCCTGACTCCAGTAAAATGCTAATGTTACATTTTATAACCTCTAAGGTCCCTTCTAGATATTAAAGCTTACTTGCCTAGACCCAGGACTCACTACTTTCCTGTTATCTCACTAATCTGTTGTCCTCTGGGGAACTCTCAGGTCCCCACTCTGTTTCTAACCATGGTAAAATACCATTGCAGAATCAGAATTTATGTTAGGTGGCCCTAGATACAAACTTTAAGATATTTTTAACTGAAATTCTTTGAAGTTTTAATTCATTAATTCTCTAATTTTTCTATTCCTCATTGGATTGGATTATTAATCACAAAAAAGTGATTCATCTTGCATAATTTTGAAAAGATAGCCTTACCCAAATCAATTCAACATTTATTAAACACCTATCATGTACAAGGCATGGTGAGATAGGAGAGAATTGTAAGATATTTTTAAAAATTGTTGATTCACTCAAGGAACTTATATTGTACTGGGATAGAGATTAAATGTAAACAAAAAGTTTTATTACTCTTATTATTATAAGAAATTATTCTATTAATTATTATAAGAAATAATTTCCAGAGGGAGAGAATGCTTATGACTAAAGAGATAGAAGAGGTCTCATGTAAAAGATGTTCCCTGAGGTATGATTGAAAGAAAGCTCAGAATTCTGGGTAGCAGAGCAAAGAAAAAATTATATTCCCAACATGGGGGAATCACATTTCAAAAGCATAGAGGCAGAACTTGGAATATTAAATAAAAGGTTAGACTGCCACTTGGTTTGGAGGTGGGGAGAAACTATAGACAGATAATTTGTTGACATGTGAATTTCTTCTTTTCAGAGACTAAAAATCATCATTTTATCATAAGAACTTCAAGGATCCAAGAAAGAAACCTGACAAAGAAAGGAGAAGAGAAAAAGAGAGACAGATTAAAACAAGAAAAAACTAAAACAAAAATTAAAGAAAAACTAGATGCTTACGCCCTTCATTTGTGTAAGTCCAATAAGTCCCAATCCAGTAAAAAAATTTCTGTTTCTTAGATGTAGTAGCTCAAGGAGATGATCTTCTGAGCCACCTCATTGAAAGAGATCCTGAGTGATCAACTCTTGGAACTCTTCAAACTGGAAAAATTTCTGTTCTATAATCACAAGACAATCAGGAAGCTAACAACTAATATTCACACTTTTACTATGCCCCATGGAACCTCAGATCCTTCTAGAGGCTCTAAGCCTTATGAGAATTTGCATCAGAGGTCTAAATAGTATCATTGTTATTGAGAAAGTAGGTCCCTTGAAACTTACCCAGGATCCCAATGCTTGCATCATATTTTATCTAATCAGGTAGGTGATACTAAACATCAAAAGGGCATCAGGTGCCTGCTGTGGTAGAGTTTATAAATCACACTCCACCAGAAGTTAATATGTTGAATATGATGAAACTCTTTCTCAGTACCATTTTGCAGAATCCTGCTCAGGGTATAGGTATACTGACAAATGAAAGGGATATAAACTTTTAGAATTGGAGCAGGAAAGGCCATCTCGTGGAACTCTTTGCATCTCATAGAACTCTTTTGTTTTTTAGATGAAGAAATTAAGGCCTAATGAAACTAATTTTTTTCCCAAGATACACTAATAATAAGGTAGAAATTATCCAGAGGTCTTCTGAATCTAGGGTCAGTTCTCCTTCTATTATACCCCACTGCCTCCATTTGAAATTATATGTATCACTTTGGCTATTTTCACCTGAAAATCAAAGAAATGAGGGTAATTTTTTTTCAGTCTTGATCGATGCCCTTTCCCCCAATAGTTGAATTTAGTCATTTAATTCAAGACATATAAAATTCTTATCCTATACAAAAATCTATTCAAGACAGGAAACAATGCCCCCCCCCAAAAAAAAACCCAGAAAAGAAACTGGTCCTTTGTTATTAAAATTTTATAATCTACATGAAAAAAACTATAGCAATACTGGCTACCCAAAGTCATGAAAATATCTACTTCTTGTCCTCCACAAAAAGAAAAATGTTTTCTTGAAGAGGAATGAATTGGCACTTGAGGAACATTTGCTCTTTAATTAATTGATCCCATCTATCCAATATTCACTTATTAAAGATCTATGAACTATATTTATTTAAAAAAAACAAAAAACTATGCTCAAGGTTCTGTACTGGTCATTACAAATACAAAGACAACATGGAAAATGTTCTTGACTCTGATAAAAATCTATTCCCTTCTCTAACTCTTAATTTTCTCAAAAGTGAAATAGTACTTTCTGAACTACCAATTGAAGAAAGTTGGAAAATTTGTTACAATGTTACAATGGACTTGGCTGAATATTTGCAATTTTTTAAAAGAAAATTATTTTTATGTGGCTTCCACATATAATTTTATTCTTAATTCCTTGTGCCTAAAACAGTATGTCCCTATAACTTTATACAGATATACTTAATATATGAATATATTTTGCTGGACAAGTCTCATGGTATTGGACATGCATAGGTTGTCCAAATTTCAATAATTTCCTGTTGTTGTTTGAGGAGCTCAACCATAAAACAGAAGTAGATAGTAAAATGGATTGGAATTGGAGGACAAATAACAAAAGCAATCAATAAATTCATTAAAGAAAATTATAACAATGAGACATATCTAAATTTATGGCATGCAAAGCAGTATTTAGCAGAAATTTTATAACTCTAAGATTATATCAATAAGTCAGAAAAAGAGTAGATCAATGAATTGGGAATAGAACTTAAAAAAAAAACTGGGAAAAGAACAAATAAAATATTCTCAATAAGCACCAAACTAGAAAATCTCCAAGTTAAAGGAGAAATTAATAAAAGCAAAAGTTTAAAAAAATTGAACTAATAAATAAAACTAGAAGCTGTATACAAAACCCATAAAATATACCCTTGGTTAATTTAATTTAAGAAAAGAAATTAGAAAGCCAAGTTATTAGTATCAAAAATAAAAGAGGGAATTTACCACCAATTAAGAGAAAATTAAGACGATAATTAGAAGCCATTTTGCCCAATTATATGCCAAGAAATGTATTGATCTAAATGAAATAAATCTGCAAAAAGTATACAAAGAAAAAATAAAATACTTAAATACTCTCAGTCTTAGCAAACGAAACTGAGTAAGTTTCAAAGGAACTTCCAAAGGAAAAAAAAATCTCTAGGAACAGATAAATTCACAAGTGAATTCTACCAAATATTTAAAGAATAACTCATGTCAATACTAAATAAACTATTTAGAAAAATAGTGAAGAAAGAATTCATCTAAATTCCTTTTATGACACAAATATGGTGTTGAAACCCAAATCAGGAAGAGCCAAAACAGGGAAAGAAAATTACAGACCAATCTTCCTAATGTATATTGGTGCAAAATTTTTAAATAAAATACTAGCAAAGAGATCACAGTAATATATCACTAGGAACATACACTTTGACCAGATGAAATTGATACCAAAAATTCAGGGTTGGTTCAATATTAGGAAAAATAGAAATCGAAAGAACAAAACCAACAAAAATCATGTGATTATCTCAATAGATGTAGAAAAAAGTCTTTGACCATTCCTATTAAAAACCACAAGAAAATGTAAGAATAAATGAAATTTACCTTAAAATTATAAATAATATTTGTCCAGAACCACGAGTAAGCATTATCTGTAAAAAGGATAAATAAGAATATAATCAGGGATGAAGCAAGGATGCCCATTTTCATCTCTATTATTTAATAATGTACTAGTAATGTTAGCTATAATAGTAAAGGAAGAAAAATAAATTATAAGAATTAAAATTTATAATTAAGAAATAAAGCTATCATTCTTTTTTTTATTTACAAAACATATGCATGGGTAATTTTTCAATATTGACCCTTTCAAAATCTTCTGTTCCAACTTTTCCCCTTTTTCTCCTCACCACCTCCCCTAGATGGCAAGTAGTCCAATACATGTCAAATATGTTAAAGTATATGTTAAATACAATATATGTACATATATTTATACAGTTATCTTGCTGTACAAGAAAGATAGACTCTAGAAAGAAGGTAAAAATACCTGAGAAGGAAAACAAAAACAATAACAGAAAGAGTAGAAATGTTATGATGTGGTCCACACTCATTTCCCATAGTTCTCTCTCTGGGTGTAGCTGATTCTCTTCATTACTGAACAGTTGGAACTGGTTTGGATTATCTCATTATAGAAGAGAGCAATGTTCATCAGAACTGATCATATAATACTGTTGTTGAAGTTTATAATGATCTCCTGGTTCTGCTCATTTATTTATTTACCTAATTATTTATCAATTTATTTGTTTATTGATTTATTTAAATTTACAATTTATTCAGCCATTCTCCAATAGATGAGCATCAATTCAGTTTCCAGTTTCTAGCCACTACAAAAAGGGCTAACACAAATATTTTTCTACATTATGGGTCTCTTTCCCTTCTTTAAGATCTCTTTGGGATATAAACCCAGTAGTAACACTGCTGGATCAAAGGGTATGCACAATTTTATAACTTTTTGAGCATAGTTCCAAATTGCTCTCCAGAATGGCTGGATGTGTTCACAATTCCACAACAATGTATCAGTGTCCCAGTTTTCCCACATTCCCTCCAATATTCAGCATTATCTTTTCCTGTCATCTTAGCCAATCTGAGAGGTGTGCAATGGTATCTCAGAGATATCTTAATTTGCATTTCTCTGATCAATAATGACTTGGAGCACCTTTTCATATGATTAGAAATAGTTTCAATTTCTTCATCTGAAAATTGTCATTCATATCTTTTGACCACTTATCAACTGGAGAATGGTTTGATTTCTTATAAAGTTGAGTCAATTCTCTATATATTTTTTGAAATGAGGCCTTTATCAGAATCTTTGACTGTAAAAATGTTTTCCCAATGTATTGCTTCCCTTCTAATCTTGTTTGCATTAGTTTTGTTTGTACAAAAACTTTTTAACTTAATATAATCAAAATTTCCTATTTTGTGATCAATAATGATCTCTAGTTCTTCTTTTGTCACAAATTCCTTCCTCCTCCCCAGGTCTGAGAGATAAACTATCATATATTCTTCTAATTTATTTATAATCTCATTCTTTATGTCTAAACTATGGACCCATTTTGACCTTATCTTAGTGTCCATTATTAGGTGTGGGTCAATGCCTAGTTACTGCCATACTAGTTTCCAATTTTCCCAATAGTTTTTGTCAAATAGTGAATTTTTATCTCAAAAGCTGGGGTCTTTGGGTTTTTCAAACACTAGATTGCTATAATTATTGATTATTTTGTCCTCTGAACTTAACCTATTTCTCTGATCAACTAGTCTACATCTTAGCCAATACCAAATGGTTTTGATGACTGCTGCTTTATAATATAGTTTTAGATCAGGTAAAGTGAGAGCATCTTCATTTGATTTTTTTTTTCATTAGTTCCCTTGAAATTCTTGAGCTTTTGTTCTTCCAGATGAATTTTGTTGTTATTTTTTTCTAGGTCAGTAAGATAGTTTCTTGGGAGTTTGATTGGTATAGTACTAAATAAATAAATTAGGTAGTATTGTCATCTTTATTATATTTGCTTGACCTATCCAAAAGCACTTAATATTTTTCCAATTATTTAAATCTGACTTTATTTGTATGGAAAGTATTTTGTAGTTTTGATGTTCCTGACTTACCCTTGGCAGATAGATTCCCAAATATTTTATACTATCAATAGTTATTTTAAATGGAATTTCTCTTTGTATTTCTTGCTGTTGAATTTTGTTAGTCATTTATAAAAATGCTGATGATTTATGTGGGTTTATTTTGTACCCTGCAACTTTGCAAAAGTTGTGGATTATTTCTAATAGCTTTTTAGTAGAATCTCTGGGGTTCTCCAAGTATACCTTCATATCATCTGCAAAGAGTGATAATTTGGTTTCCTTGTTACCTACTCTAATTCTTTTAATCTCTTTTTCATCTATTATTGCCAAAGGTAGCATTTCTAATACAATATTGAATAGTAATGGTGATAGTGGGTAACCTTGTTTCACTCCTAATCTTATTGGGAATAGTTCCCATTTATTCCCATTACATATGATGCTTACTGATAGTTTTAAATAGAGGTTACTGACTATTTTAAGGAAAAATCCATTTATTCCTATACTCTCTAGTGTTTTTAATAGGAATGTGTGTTGGATTTTATCAAATGCTTTTTCTGCATCTATTGAGATGATCATATGTTTTTTGTTCATTTGGTTATTGATATAGTCAATTATGCTAATAGTTTTCCTAATATTGAACCAGCCCTGCATTCCTGGTATAAATTCTACTTCATCATGGTATATTATCCTGGTGGTGATTTTTCTGTAATCTTTTTGCTAATATTTTATTTAAGATTTTTGCATCAATATTCATTAGGGAGATTGGTCTATAATTTTCTTTCTCTGTTTCCAACCTACCTGGTTTATGTATCAGTACCATGTTTGTGTCATAAAAGGAATTTGGTAGGACTCCTTCATTCCCTATTTTTTCAAATAGTTTATATAGTATTGGAGTTAATTGTTCCTTAAATGTTTGTAGAATTCACATATAAATCCATCTGGTCCTGGGGATTTTTTCCTTATGGAGTTGATTAATAGCTTGTTCTATTTCTTTTTCTAAAATGGAACTATTTAAACAATTTACTTCTTCCTCTGTTAATCTGGGCAGCTTATATTTTTGAAGGTATTTATCCATTTCACTAAGGTTATCAAATATATTGACATAAAGTTGGGCAAAGTAACTCCTAATTATTCCTCTAATTTCCTCTTTATTAGTGGAGAGTTCTCCCTTTTTGTTTTTAAGACTGACAATTTGATTTTCCTTTTTCTTTTTTCTAATCAAATTTACTAAAGATTTATCTATTTTGTTCGTTTTTTCATAAAACCTACTCTTAGTTTTATTTATTAATTCAATAGTTTTTTACTTTCAATTTTTTAATTTCTCCTTTTAATTTTAGAATTTCAAGTTTAGTGTTTGATGGAGGTTTTTAATCTGCTCCTTTTCTAGCTTTTTTAGATGCAAGCCCCATTCATTGACCTTCTCTTTCTCTATTTTATTCAAGTAAGCCTCTAGAGATTTAAAATTTTCCCTTATTACCACTTTGGCTGCATCCCACAAATTTTGGTATGTCATCTCGTTACTGTCATTCTCTCAGGTGAAATTATTAATGGTGTCTATGATTTGCTGTTTCATCCATTCATTTTTTAGGATGAGATTATTTAGTTTCCAATTACTTTTTGGTCCATTTTTCCCTGGCTTTTTATTGAATGTAATTTTTATTGCACTGTGATCAGAAAAGGATGCATTTACTATTTCTGCCTTTCTGCATTTGAATTTGAGGTCTTTATGTCCTAATATATGGTCAATTTTTGTATAGGTTCCATGAACTGCTGAGATGAAAGTATACTCCTTTCTGACTCCATTCAGTTTTCTCCAAAAATCTATCATACTTAACTTTTCTAGTCTTCTATTTACCTCTTTAACTTCTTTCTTATTTATTTTTTGGTTTGATTTATCTAGTTCTGAGAATGCAAGGCTGCGATCTCCCACTATCATAATTTTGCTGTCCATTTCCTGTTGCAGATCTCTTAACTTCTCCTTTAGGAATTTAGATGCTGACTTGGTGCATATATGTTTAGTATTGATATTGCTTCATTATCTATGCTAGCAATATATACTTTTGTTATGAGCCAGAATTTGATACAAGGTGATAACTCATTGGAATTGATAGTTTACACCTTTGAGAATTCACACATTAGCTCACACATTAGAGTTCACAAGTTTGGGAGATTCACAAGTCAGAAACCCACAATCCCACTCTCTCAGAGGAGGAGTCAATCTTTGGGTTCACACCTTTAAGAGATCATATATAAGAAGCTCTTAGAGCTTCAGTCAGTTAGTTTGGAAGATTGACAGTCAGTTCAGTTGAAAAAGATTGAGAGGGGAGCATCATTTGAAGATTGAGAAGCCATGAGTCAGAGTTGAGCTAGAGGCAGAAGCTGGATGAACTAAAAGACAAGCTGCAGAAGCTCTTGGAACCAAGGAGGAGAGAGGCCTCTAAGAAAGCTAACCAGACCCAAGGAAAGAGATAAGACTTGGAAGGAGAAAATAAATGTTTGGATTTTATCAGCTGGCTACATTTGAAATGATTGTTACATTGAACTGAAACTAAGGCTGCCTCCAGAAAAACTCCCCAAGAAACCTGCTCCCAGAGAGAACAGTCATATATTATAAAAAAGAAGAGAACACCACATAGTTTCCTTCCTTATCTCTTTTAATTAGATCAATTTTTGCTTTTGCTTTATCTGAGATCAGGATGGTACCCCTGCTTTTCTGACTTCACCTGAAGCATAATAGATTCTGCTCCAGCCTTTTACCTTTACTTTGTATGTGTCATTGAGAGAAAAAATAGATATTGTTTGAATACTAACTGAAATATGTTATTTTTTCATTTTCTCTTATTTTTCTCTTTTGAATCTCCTTGTACAAAATGATGAATATAAAAATGTTTTTGAATAATTTCTGCACATGTATAACCTATCTCTGATTGCCTATTGTCTCAGGGAGGGGTTTGGCTAGGGAGGGATACATTTTGGAACTCAAACTTTTATATAAATTTTTTTTTTTAAATTTAACTGCTATTGGACAAAAAAAGTTATCAATGGATTAGCTAGACATACCAGACATTACATCAAAATTACATAAAAGATTAATGTTTAATTAATCAATGCAAAATATAAAAAATAAGAAAATTAAATGCATCTTTTATCTCAATACATAATATATAACATATGTGTGTATGTATATATTTGTATACATATATACATATATATATATACAAATATACATGCATATCCATCTATACATATTT
Organism: Antechinus flavipes; assembly: GCF_016432865.1. Taxonomy (NCBI): domain Eukaryota; kingdom Metazoa; phylum Chordata; class Mammalia; order Dasyuromorphia; family Dasyuridae; genus Antechinus; species Antechinus flavipes. The sequence continues at coordinate 381,888,497 of NC_067400.1, read as the reverse complement.
TCTGTTCACTGCATTTATTATTATACCCACTCTGTTTTTGTTTATGTTATAGGCATATGATCAATATTTATTTTCTAGGTTTGGACCAAAGCTCATTATGTCAAAAAAACCACAGTGGAGCAAAAATGTTTGTAGCATCTCTTTTTATTGTAGCAAAAATTGGAAAATTAATAGATGCCCATCAAATAGGAAATGGCTCAATAAGATGTAGTATATGAGGTAATTGAATATTATTGTTCTATAAAAAATGAATAACAAGCTGATTTTAGAAAGGCCTGGAAAAGTTCACATGAACTGATACTGAGTGAACCAGTAATACATTGTACATGATAACAGCCAGAATGCGTGATGATCATCTATGAAAGACTTGATTCTTAGTGATTCAGTGATCCAAGGCAATCCCAATGGACATTGGATAGAAAATGTGATCTGCATCCTGAAAGAGAACTATGAAGATTGAATGTAAATCAACACACGCAATGTTCTCTTCTTTTTCCATTTTTCCTCCTCCCATGTTTTTTTTTTCTTTTGTTCTGATTTTTCTTTCCCAACCTGATTCATAAAGCAATGTAAATTATAAATAAATAAACTGAAAATAAAATAAAATTTTTAAAAACACAGTGGAAATCATAATAATATACATTTACATAGTGCTTTGTGTTTATATCATTTTATTTTATTTTGACAACTATACTAAAAGATAATTACCACATTTATCATAATCCTTTATAGAAAAGTAATTTGAGACTTAGAAAATGAAAGAAATTGTCCAAAATAGCATAGCTTAAATAAATAAACAAAAAATAAGGAATCAAAATTCAAAGCCATGTTTTCTTTATGTTTATTCTAAGATCAGGACTCTTTCCAACTGTCTATTTAAACATTCATGCATTCTATGTTATTGAATTTCAAAAATACAAAAGTGAAAAAAAGACAAAAGTTGTACTGTCATATAATGCATTATTACTCTCTTAACTCCTTGATTTCTAATGCAGTTGTGACAGCCTATAATTAAGTGTTGTGACATTCTAGAAGAATCACCCAATAATGTAATGGTTAATATTTCCAGAGCTCCAGATGCCAGAATATCCTGTTTTTTTCTATATCAGTCAGGCAGTTATTTATGAAACACTTACTATTTACCAGGCCCAGTGCTAAGCCCATAGGATACAAAGAAAGGCAAAAGACATTCTGTTCTCAAGAAACTCACAGTCTAATGAGGGAGATGTACATTTATATGCATATATGCAAAGTACTATGTATTAATATATATATATATATACGTATATATATATACATATATATATATATATATATATATATATATATATATATAATATAGTACAACAGAAGGAAAATTATAATAAGGGGATGAGATAAGGCTTTCTGAAGGTGAGACTTTAACTGAGACTTGAAGAAAGTCCGGAAATATAGAAGAAAAGAATGGGGAGACAGAGCATTTCAGATAGGTGGCACAACCAACAAAAATCTCCATTATTGAATAATGGAATTTGAAGGACAACAAGGAGAGCTACTGTCATAAGATTACAAAATATGTTGTGGAAGGGGCAGGTGAAGTAGGAAGTGAGGTGAGTTTGTAATAAGTTTGTAATAAGACTATAAAGCAATGAGAGCAGTTTATGAAGGACTTTGAACATAAAACAGGAATTTTACATAATAATAATTAAACTTTATTTAGCCAAGCACTATGCTATGTTCTACACATTTACTATCTGGTCCTTACAACAACTCTGGGAATTAATTGCTATTATTATCTATGTTTTAGAGTTGAGGAAAAAAGCAGCCCATTTTTTTGGTAAGCCATTGCTCCTAACCTTCCTATTCTATAACCTTTTCTCTTTAAAATGCATCCATTATTTATTTCCTGGTTTTAAGTGATCTCATAGCAACTCTTCTTTTTACCTCTCTTTGCTATGAAAATTTTTTCTTCCAAAAAAATCAGTTAACTATTATTTATACCTAATTTAGTTCAGAGGAGTAAGTTTTAGTCATATTTTCTTTCCATGAGAATTTAATTATAAGCTTCTTTTTTCATTGTGTAATGAAAGATTGTACTTGCTATTTGTCTCAACAAGAAGAAAAGTCATTTATGGTAAAGACAGCTTTCCTGAAATCATACTCCAAAGACAGGTATCTACTCTGTCCACGGGAAAGTTTAGTCTTGAATCACCACCACTTCCACTCTGGAGGACTTTCTTTTTTAAGTAGAAAGAAAATTTAAATTGATATTATTTTGATGACATCTAGAGAGAATGGGATGGGAATAAGCAGGTTTTTTTTTTTTTTTTTTTTTTTTAGCATACTACAGTTAAAGAATCAATCAGGAAACACAGTGTGAACAACATTATGAAAGAAATCTCTAGTCCAGAATTAAGCAGATAGGTGGTACATTAGATGGAGCATTGGGCCTGGAGGTAAATAATTATGAGTTGAAATCCAGTCTCAGATACTTATTAGTTATATGATCTTGGATAAGTCACTTGTCCTTTGCTACCTTAATTTTCTCAACTGCAAAATGATAATAATGATAATGATAATTAACACCTACTTCAGAGGGTTGTTGTTAGAAGTAGCAGTTGTAAAATACTTAGCACAGTGCCTTCCATATGGTAGATGCTTAATAAATACTTATTTCCTTCCTTGCAGAAAGAAGGTTTTTTTTTTTTTTTTTTTTTTTTTTTTTTTTTAATAAAAAGAGAGCTAGAAGTAATCAATGAAACCCTCTGTGTTCCTCTGGAATATTTTGAATTGTTCAGAGAAAATAAAGCAAGCCTCCAAAACAGTTAATGCATCCATTATGCTAATTCTGTAGGAGGAAATAAACATCATACACATAGAATGAGCAAGCATGAATTAGTTTTTTATATTCATCTAAATACTGGGAAACTTGAGGAAGAATCATATCAATGAGAGCACAGATATGGGTATTACAGTGTTTTCTGAAGAATTTGAGAATAATTTTTTCATTTCTTTGGAATTTCTCTAGTGTATCCTCTAAAGAATATTGTGAATCCTTGGTTAAGCCAATTGCTAATCAGGTACAATAGGAGATTAGATGCTTGGAAAGACATAATGATATTCTCTAGATGCTGGGGAGGCCTTGAAATATCTTCATATACCAACCCTCCCTGGGGCTGAAAACAATGGTTCATGATTTTGGTTCACAAATATAGCTCAGGTTATTCCTGGGATAATCTCTACCAGTATTCAGATTTATGTTATAGAATAACTGCATTTTGTCAATGTACAAATTCATTAATGACTTTTGGGGGGTCAAAACATTCTAACCCTCCAATATCCATTGGCATTCTCTATCTGGAATCCCTGATTTGTATATTCTTTTTTTTTTTTTTTTTGCCTATTTCATTGTAAATTATTCAAACCCAGATTATTCAAGAAGTGAGTGAAATGCATGTTTACTATTAACTCCCAATGATAACAACAGAACTCGGCAATTCCCAAACCCTACATATCAGTTTGCCTTTAATGAATAGGGCCTAATAAATGTTTCCTTTTTGGAAATAGCATTACATTATATTAGAAGTAATCAGCTAGGTCTTAGAGTCGCTAGAGAAATCAATGTGAACTTATTCGTGCAATCACATGTGTACCTGCCTATTCAGTATTTAGCAATGATAGTGAAGAAAACTACACATGTATAATATCCCACCACAAGCATCTTAACAAGGCCCAGTGCAATGTCTGATACAATTCCCTTGCTGAACAAGTCTCTTGGCCCATAGCTCGCAATTAAAGACCTTGAATGAAAATATGAGAAGTTATAATGAGTCTCAGAAGTCATGTACTGATGAACAAGGACCTTAGAGATTCATTAACTGAAAAGTTGTGTTTTCTATAGGTACCGTAGAGAGAATTTACTAAGATGATGTAAGAGTGAAGAAAAGTTTTTAATGACTTAATTTCATTTCTGTTACCCCATATAAGTTCTACATAGTCATTTAAAATATATTTCATTTAAGTTATATTAAATAACCTTTTGGCTACTGCTCATTTGGTTGCTGCTATTTTGAAGATGTATTATCAGAGAAAGAAATTTCATCCTTAATCATTCAATATGATTAATGTTTCCTGTGATTGTCTTTATTTATGGCTGACTATACCTGTCATTGAAGCAAGTCCTACATCCTATTGCATTTTCTTCATCTCTGTTTAATCTAACAAAAATTAATTTTTATATTTTGTATTTTAGTGTGTTGACCCAAAGAAATCTTCTTTAATAATTAAAACTTGTAATTATTAATACTTTATACAGTTCCTTATGTATTGTTTAATTTTATTATGTCAACTTGAGAACCAGGTATCATTCATCATTTATCACCTTTTTTTATCATAACCTAAGACTAATAAGATCATAGATTTAGTTATGGAAGAGAACTTATAAGTCATTCATTCCAAGGCTTTTCATTTTATAAGCCAAGAAAAGTGACGTGAATTTCCCAAGATTATACGTGTATTAAATAAGAGATTTGAACCCAAGTTCTCTGACTCCTAATCTAGCACCCTACTCTAACTAATGTTTTGTAAATACATCTCACTAAGGTTCTACAAATTTGTGTGATATGGATAAAATGAATTGTGGCTTAGCATCAGCCAGTCACCAGTGTAGGAAAAAATGTAAAGGTAAATGGACAAAATATGCAAGAATCTGAATAAATTCATGATTTCACTACCACGTACTTCCCCAATCAAAATAGAACACATTTCATCCACATCTTAATATCTTTTGTTATTTGTTACCCACATTATTCTTCTTTATCGATAGTCTAAGGCTTTTTTCTATTGACTTTAATATTTTAAATATGCCAATACAACATTTAATGTGGCTAAATGGCATAGCACATCAAATGCTGGAATAAAAGTCTAGAGTGAAGTCCTGAATTTTTATCCTGCTCACCAATAATAATAACAACAACAAGTATTAATATAGGTCCTACTGTGTTCCAGGTACTAAAATGCTTAATATTTTACAAATATTATCTCATTTGATCCTTACAAAAATCCTGAGAGGTAGGTGCTATTACTATCCAAATTTTACACTGGAAAAAATTGAAACAAACAAGGTTTAATGACATGCCCAATATCCTACAGCTAGCAAATATCTGAATCTTATTATATGAACTCAGATTTTACTGAATCCAGTGCTTTAAATAACACACAAAACCAGTATGACTGTAAAGAAATCATTTAACTTCTCAGCCATAGTCTTTCTTATCTGAAAAATAAAGGAATTGGACTTGATGACCTTGCAAGTTATTCCTATTTCTAAATCTAAGATCTAAATCTAAATCTAAATCGAATTTTCTGTTTTTCCTTTCTTCAACTACATTACTATTCCACCTATGTTTTCAATTGTTAATGTGCTTGAGGATTTCTTTTTTTGTCATTTTTTCACACTCATGACATTATTGGTAACATGCTAAAGTCTACTTATACTCATGCATCTTTTTTTCTTTTTAATCATTTGCAATTTCATTTCATCAAAAACCCTAGGGTTTTGAACTTTGAAGTTTCATACAGAAAAAACTGAGATGATAATTCCATAAATCTAATAAGATAGATCTTGTTGGTGGCAGCAGCAATGGATAAAGTCCCTGGTCATTTTTTTTTAATTAAAAAGTATAGAATTGTCAGATAAGATGAACCACAACCTGGCTGTCTTCAGCAATGAGATGAACCAAATCAGTTCCAATGGAGCAGTAATGAATTGAACCAGCTACACCCAGTGAAAGAACTCTGGGAGATGACTAAGAACCATTACAGTGAATTCCCAATCCCTATATTTTTGCCTGCCAGCATTTTTTTGATTTCTTTCACAGGCTAATTGTACAATATTTCAGAGTCTGGCTCTTTTTGTACAGCAAAATAACAGTTTGGACATGTATACTTATTTTATATTTAATTTATACTTTAATATATTTAACATGTATTGATCATCCTGCCATCTAGGGGAGAGGGTGGGGGAAAGGAGGGGGAAAAATTGGAACAAAAGGTTGACAATTGTCAATGCTGTAAAATTACCCATGCATATAACTTATAAATAAAAGGCTATTAAAAATTAAAAAAAAAAAAGATGAACCACATATGAAGCTTCTTGTAACTATTAATTATTTCTGTAAATTTCTGACCTCATATAAGGATATCAACATGGTATTTTTTGCCTTTGCTTGGCATTATTATTTAACATGATAGCAAGATTTTACTTATAAATGTGTTATAAAAAATATATGGAATGGAGAAATTGAGATAGCTGAAGGAATGTGAGCATGGTGAAGTTATTGGAGGAAGATCCTACTGAATGATCACTTCCTGTTAATATTTCGATTATATATCTCTTTCTGGAAGCTCACTAGAATAACTTAAACATCCAAGTATGTAATCATTCTCTATGATGGCAATACTGTATCTATAGAGCAGATTTACCTGATTAAGAAGTAATGTAAATCTGGAAAAAACACTTCTGTAGGAAGTTCTTTATGGCTTACCAGACTTGATGAAATATGCAAATGATTCCTTTGAGACACTGACTATATGTATCTCTTTGGAACTGAAGAAGATTCAGGAAGGATACACAGAGAAGGTTGTTGAAAGATTATTATGGGCATCTTCATGATAGTATCCTTTGTGTATCTTTGATCTTAGCACTAGAAAGCAAAATTCCTGTATCCGCATCATTAATTCAATATCTGTATGTACACTGATACATGTCATTAATGATAGGGATTAGAGTTATGATGTAATGGGCTGAAGCTCAAGTTGATGCACTGAGGTCCCAAGCGCATGAGACTAAATAGTAATTGGACCATACTCTATTAATATATATGCTTGGAGAAAGAATGGCCCCCGCCCACTCTTTGTGCAAGTCCTGATGTGTTGTATAAGAAATGACAATTTTGGTGGGTGGAGGCAGAGGGATGGGGAGAGAGGAGAAAGAGACTGCTGGCTGGTTCCTGTCACAGCTGCCCACATTGCTGTCGCGATCCCCCTTCACCTCCACAAAGACTAAAGATTGAAGATTTTTCCTTTACCTGAATTCCTGACTCTGGCTGATTTTAAATACGCGGTAATCACATCTGGCACCCAAGCGTGGGAACCAAGGACCCTACTTTCACTGAAGAAGTCTCCGGTGACCAGGAACTTAGGTGAGTATTGTAATAGACAAACAGGGAACTTATTTTCTTAAAGACTAAACTAGTAACCTTTTTTGGCTGAAATGGGACAGATGCTAGCTAAAGATTTTCCATCCCCACCCCTGTCCTCACCCCAACTCAGGAGTGGCGCTATAGAAAGCATACTTAAGCTGATAGAAGGACAAGGACTACTTATAACTTGGGAACAGATAGCTAGACCTCTCGGTACATTAAAAAGCACCTCCCCTTGGTTCTTACAGGAAGAACAAATCTCTCCAGATAATTGGACATTAATTGGACAATAGCTCTCTGCATATTACAATGAAAATGGTCCTCATTCAATTTCCATCGAGACATTCTATGTATACAATATAATATAGTTGGCCTTAAAAAATCATATAAGTTATAGAAAAAAGAAAAGTTCTAGGAACACCCAGATGAGGAAGTCTGAGGAAAAGGAGGAAGACAATGAACAGATTAATGACCATATACCCATAGGGCATGGAGACTTAAGTGAGGCTCAAGGGTGTGGTGAATCTGAGGCAGCTTCAGCCCCACCTAAGGAGAAGGTAATTGACTCTCTTCTCTCAACTCCACCCTCTGGGATGGAGGGAGGAGGAGTAGTGGGGGGGAGGGGCAGGGACAGCACCAGCACCTCCCCCCAGCATCCACCCGCTCCTATGAGTAGATTGCAAAAGGGACTAATTAAAGCCAAGGTGGAAGGGAGAGATGTAACGGAACTCCAAGCTCACATTTTCCCTGTGATTCAATAGTTTAATTCTTCAGGTCAAGAAAGTGGAAAATATGTTCCTTTTGATATAGAAATCCTCAAAGACCTGAAAAAGGGTTGCACTCTTTATGGGACTACATCAGCTTATGTTAAGATGTTATTACAGAATTTGGCTTTTGAAATCTTGACCCCTAATGACTGGAAATATATAGCAAGGGTATGCCTAGAACCTGGACAAAATTACTTGTGGCTTTTTGAATATAGTGAGCTCTGTAAGATACAAGCCCAACAAAATAGTCAAAGTGGAGTTCATGCTGCAATCACCTGTGACCTACTAACAGGTGTAGGTTCCTATGCAGACATTGCAGTACAGATTAATTATTCCATAGCAGCATATGAGCAAATTGCTGCTAATGCTATCAAAGAGTGGGCTTCTCTCCACAATAAAGATGACAAAGGTGAGGCCTACACAAAAATAACACAAGGGCCAAATGGACCCTTTGCTGACTTTGTGGGATGTTTGCACACCGCTATCACAAGAACTAATGGTAAAAATGCAGTAACAGACATTTTGATAAGGCAACTTGCTAAGAAAAATGCTAATGAGGTTTGCAGAAGAATTATACTAGGACTGGGCAAGGATGCTCCTTTAGAGGAGATTATAAGACACTGTGGCATAGTGGGCACAAATGCCTTTTATAGCCAGGCTATGATGCAGACTTCCCAAGATCCCAACATGGGAAGACAGGGTCCCTTCTGGCAAGGGACTTCCAGAGAGACTCGTCAATGCTTTCAGTGTGGAAAAGTAGGGCATCTGAAAGGTCAATGTTGGTATAGAGACAGAATGAGAAAACAGGGTGGGAGAACAAGACCCAATACCCCATGTCCAAAATGCAACAGAGGCTTCCATTGGGCCTCAGGATTTAGGGAAACAGGATGAGGGGCCCAGCTCCAGGGCCCCAGGCAAAAAACACTTGGGGCATGATGGCAGCCAATGGTGCACCCAGAGAGTGCCTAGAAGTCCAGTACCCAGACATGACCAATCAGCCAGGAAGCCATATGATGGGAGAAAGGGATTACACAATCAATCAGCCAGCAAGCAACCTGATGGGAGAAAGGGATTACAATTGGGGAGAATAGAGTTGTATGCAGCTGGAACAACTGAGATACCCCCTGGAGAGGTGAAATCTGTTCCTCTCTAGCCTATGGATCCCTTGCCTCCAGGCACAGTAGGCTTGACCATTTCATCTCCTTTTTGTACGTACAAAACAGTATCCATCCACACACTAATGTGGGAAACTGGGGAATGTATAGATAATATTCCAGTCACTAATACAGGTAGACAATGTGTGACTTATCACCCAGGAGAAGTAGTAGCATCAGGTTTACTCATACAGAATCCTAATAAGCAACCTGGTGATAGTCACCCAGATTCTGACTCCAGGCCACAAAATCCAGGAATATACTGGACAGCAGCTGTAACAGCTGACCAACCTATGCTCACGATCTATATAAATGGCATACCATTAGAAGGATTGGTAGACACAGGTGTAGATTGTATAATCATTCGAGGTGCCAATTGGTCCAGTCACTGGACAAAGATTAAAGCAGACACCTACATGTCTGGCATAGGAGGCTCAATAGCAGCTGAAGTTATTGCTGCCCTTATGATGGACTTTTGAAGGCAAAACAGGAGTTTTTACTCCTTTTACAATTGAAAAAATCCTCATCAATCTGTGGGGAAGAGGTGTTTTACAGCATTTAGGGTTAAAAATGAGTATTTCGGTTTTTTTAAGCAGGGCTGCTGTTGAAGGCCTGCCAACACTTTCACCTGTTCCTATCCAATGGAAAACTGATACACCAGTGTGGTTAGAATAGTGTCCCTTAGGTAGCAATAAAATTCAGGCCTTATTAGATATAATACAGAAGCAGCTTGAACAAGGGCACTTACAACCTTCTCTAAGTCCTTGGAATTCCCCAATATTTGTTGTAAAAAAGAAATCTGGAAAATGGAGGATGTTGAGTGATTTAAGAAAGGTGAATGAACAGATGGAAACTATGGGAACTCTTCCATCTCCTACTCAATTACCTAGAGAATGGCCTCTTTGGGTCATAGATATTAAGGACTGTTTCTATTCTATCCCTGTGGATAAGGAGGATATGAAAAGATTTGCCTTTTCAGTGCCCAGCATTAACTTAGCTGAGCCTTATAAAAGATATGAATGGACAGTTTTGCCACAGAGAATGAAAAACAGCCCCACTATGTGTCAAAGGTATGTTGCTGCTGCTCTTACTCCAGTAAGAAAAGCATTTCCAAAATTTATGTTATTACATTATATGGATGATATATTGGCATGTGCACCTAAGGAACAAATGTTAGAAGCATGACTACAAAAGACCATAGAAACACTAAGGAATTACAAATTATACATAGCTCCAGAAAAAATTCAAAGACATGTTCCTTTTCAATATTTAGGATATGAAGTATACCCTAAGGTGCTTACAATAAAAAACTGTCCTTAAGAACAGAGAAGCTAAATACCTTAAATGATTTTCAGAAATTGATAGGAAATAGCCAATGGATGTGACCAGTATTAGACCTGACTACCTATCAATTACAACCGTTATATGATATTTTAAGGGGAGACAATGCTTTAAATTCACCATGCCAGCTTACAAAAGAAGCTCAAGAGGCTTTGAGAAAAGTTGAACTGGCTTTATCCAATGTGGTTGAAAGAGTCACTCAAAAATCCTTGAAAATATCAGTTTTTGCCACACAAGAGGCATCCACAGCAGTCCCTCATCAAGGAGACAGTGTGATAGAGTGGGTGAACCTCCAGGCACAACCAGAACAAAGCCTTACTCCTTACCCGGTGCTTGTGGCTAGAATTTTACTAAAGGCCATTAAGCGAGCAGTACAATTATCTGGGACAAGACCTGACAAGATATACACCTTTTATACCAATACACAAATTAATGTGTGCTGTGAGACCATCCCAGAGTGGCAAATTTTATTATCTATGGCTCCAAATTTTACATACGTGTCTCCATTAAAGATAACCAGACTATTACATAATTGGCGGTGGATTCTTGAAGAAAAAGTTTCTAAAGATCGTCTTAAAGGAACAACTATCTTTACAGATGCATCCAACCATAATATTTGCACTGTATACTCTCGTGACTTACTTATATAGAGAGTAGTCAGAACTCCTTTTCAGTCCACTCAGCAGAATGAATTGTATGCGATCATTCTAGCTCTTACTTATTATCCAAGAGACATAAATATAATATCTGATGCAGCCTATTTGGTAGGTGTGGTACAAAGAATTGCCACAGGCCAAATAAAATTTGTAGCCTCTAATATATATCAGCTCTTTAAGAAACTTCAAGAGCAAGTGAGAAAACATCCAAGTAAGATTTATATCTTGCATGTCCACTCTCATGGTGGACTTCCAGATTCCATTTTTGATGGTAATTCAAAGGCAGATAGCCTTCTAACTATGTTGGTCAATACTCCTTTATTTCAGGAAGCCCAAGAATCTCATTCTAAATATTATCTGGCTGCTCGAGCTTTACGTTCACAATTTGGAATAATAAGAGAGGAAGCTAGGAGCATAGTAAAAGCTTGTATAGCTTGCCTTCTTTTGCTCCTACACTGCCTCCAGGGAAGAACCCTCATGGTTTGAGACCCAGTGAAATCTGGCAAATGGACGTGACCCATTATAAATCTTTTGGTCATCTGTTTTTTTATCCACATTGTGGTAGACACCTTTTCAGGATTCACTTTTGCAATACCAGCAGCAAAAGAGACAGCCCGGGTGGTCATTGAATTCCTTACACAAGCATTTGCCATTATGGGTGTGCCATAAGCAATAAAAACAGACAATGGTCCTTCATATACTTCCAAACATTTTGCATACTTTTGTGGACAGTATAAGATTTTACACATCACTGGCATACCTTTTAATCCTCAAGGATAAGCAATAGTAGAGAGGAGAAACAGAGACATTAAGATGCTCCTCCAAAAACAAAAGAAAAGGGGAGCCACAGGTAACCCTAGAGAACTTCTAAATCTAATCCTTTATACTATTAACTTCTTGATTTTTGACAAAGATGCACTGGCTCCAGCAGACAGGTTTTATAACTCACTGGAAGGGCAGTGTCCAGTGGTGCAGCTCCACTATCTTTAGATAATCGCCAGGTGATGTGGAGAGACCCAGAAAGTGGTGAATGGAAGGAACCAGATAGGCTAACTGCTTGGGGGAGAGGGTTTGCTTGTATCTTTACAGGTAGAGAAGGAATCAGATGGGTGCCAACGAGTCGTATTCACCTTGTCCATTGCAGACAAATGGAGCAGACCCTTGAAACAAAGGAGAAGACCTAAAAAATATCTGGTGGTTCTGTTGCTGATTGTACTCACTATTGAAAGAGCATGGCAGTTATGGTGTTTGACTCATGGACATCGAAAATTGTTGGACTTCAAAACCCTCAGGAATCATTGGATTCTCTGAGACATGATATGATTGTTGTAAGACTTGAAAACCCTCAGGAATCATTGGATTCTCTGAGACATGATATGATTGTTGTAAGACTTGAAAGCCCTCAGGAACCATTGGATTTTCTGAGAAATGATAAGACTGTTACAAGACTTTAAAATCTGCTGGAATCATTGGATTCCCTAACACATTAAAAGATTTTTGTAGAACTTCAAAAACTTGGGGGAGGGGATCGTTGGATTCCCTGACATGTGAAGCAATGGACAATAGATTGGTTTTGGACTATCTCTTGGCTGCTGAAGGTGTATGTGTGACTGTTGTTTACATACCCTCCTTCTAGGACTTCTGGCAATCTTTTACAACACCATGTTGTTTTATATTGTTTGTTATACTGCTACTTGCATGTACAATTCATGTTTGTTACACCACATCGAGCCTGCACTGACTGAGGGGAGAGTCATCACTAATAGCCTCTGTGTTATTGCTATGTGCTTGTGTAATACCTCCCATGCTGATGGGTTTGTGCATAATAAAACCTCTCAGCCCAGAAACTCATTAGCAATCCTCATTAGAGAATTGAATATTTTTAAAGACCTTTTAGGGCCTTTTGGATTACATTTGAAGAAGCATTAGGTTAAATGAAGACCCTGTAGGCTAGAGTCTATGTAGCTAATATAGATATGTGATGCAGGCTAAGATCCCAGTATCTTCCATGAAGTGGTTCCATTTGAGGAATATTAATAAATGATCATTGCCATTATCATCTGCAAGTTATAGTGAAAAGAGAGTTAGTCTTGGAGCCAGGAAGATCTAAATTAAGTCATGTTATCTGACATATTATCCTAGGCAAATCTTTTACTCTTGATTTAGGCAACTATAACTTGCTAAGAAGATTCCAATGTATATTTATGGAACCAGTTTCCTTATCTAGGGATTGTCAACACTAATGAATCACCAACTCAATTTTTATCCTATCCTAATGACTAGTGATTTGGAATTGTATCACTTATCTGAATCAAAATGTTATGAGCTTTCTTTATGTGAAGAAAAACCAGAGGACCCATAATTTCTGAGCATATGTGTGTTTGGGGGAAGAAGGGAAATGAAAATGAGTGGTCTGTAATATTTGGTATTCTTAAAAATAATGTAAAGTGTTCCAAAAATAGCCCAATTCAATTTTTTCTTATTTAATTCTAAACCTAGCTCATTTTTGACATGTAGTACAAGTACAAGAGATTTCTATATTTCTCTATAGCTATTTTAATACTCTTCAAATCATAGTGTGTGGTTCAATGGATCATTCATTAAGTGTATACACACACATATGCCTAGCTATGTCTATATATCTATATATTGATATATAGTCATAGATATAAGTAAAATATAGAGATATAAAGACATAGATTTATCACCTTACTTAATGAACTGTTCATCCAGCCATATACTATGAGATGAACAGTATTAATTTTTATCTACTTGATACTTCCTATTTTTCTAGTTTGATCACTTCTGAATAGCATCTCAAATCCTTCTTAGGATTTCCTCACAAAGGTTCTAGAGTGTTCCATACATTGACACAATCAACACACATGCAAAACAATTGTTTCCGGAGAATTTAATAAATTATAGTGAACTTTCCTTGCATTATCTATTTGTAGAGGACTTCATGATACCAATAGCAACTTAATTCAAACATAAATCTTCCTGTTTTGTGCCTCCATTTATATTGATAATTGGGGTTTCTATGAATAAAATTATTTTTGTTGTCAAAAATATGAAAGAAATTAATATGATCTTTACTTCTGCATGTAAAATATCATGTTGAAGTATTATCTTTAAATATATGTTTCCTTTACTTCTTAATCTATGAATAAAGTTCAGGATTTCTGTGTATATAACTGGGAAGTTTTAAAAACATATTTTCACTAAATTCCTATTGAAATTTGTCACTTTTTTTTCAATTTTTCAAAAATAGTATTCTGAGATGGGGACCATAGGTTGCACCAAACTGCTGCAATGGAAAGTTTTAAGAACTCCTACTTCACTATTTGTAATAAATAGGAACTAATAGCAATTCATAGTTTCTATATCTTTCAGTCAATTGTGTGAATGTTAAAATATAATTTACTGTGGAAAAAGGTGAAAATAAAAATAAATTAAAGTTTTCAACTTGTGAAGTAGAATAAAAATTTGAGAGAGGGGAATCTGAAAAGGTAATGTTGAGAAATACTTTAAATATCTTCACAACTATGAAAGAATTATTTTATGGGGAAAGGGAAATAGATTTTTTCGAAAAGTAAAACAGAAAAATATCTCATTTTAGTTAGACAAAAAATGTTGGAGTTTGTTTGCTTTCAACATCAGATGTCCCATTTGACTTTGGTTGGGTAAGGGGATGAGGTTCAGGCAAAAAATCATGCATGCTTTACTCTTCTTAAACCATTTGTCAAAATGCTATTTTAATCAATTTTTTAAAATTTCTCATTATTTTAGGCAGCTTAGCTTAGTGGTTAGAGAACCAGACTTGATGTTAAAAAATCAGAGTTCAAACTTTCCTACTAGAATATATGGGCTAGGTGAATTTTAGCAAGTTGCTCAATCTCTACCTAAAGAAAAGTCTTTAAGGCAGATATTTCTTTGTGACAGAACTGCAGAGAATGTTTCAATCTAAATTATTAGTGGGACTTTTCTAATTGTGAATAAACTCTCCCAATTATCCCAAATCACAGATTTGGTTCCATCCTATCACCATTCTCTATTTCAATTGCTTTTCAGAATTTTTCTCCTTTTAACAATAGATTTATCAAACCTTACTTCCTTGATGATACCTTCTTAGGCTAAGCAGAAAAGAGTTGATGAAAGTCTTGAATCTAACCAATCTAAATATTCAACCCCATGATCCTCTCCTCCTCACTGACCTATTAGAACAGTTGATCTTTGACCAAATCTGTGATATCCACATTGTGTAAATATTGAATGTCATTTAAATTTATTTATTCTACATATTTGTCTCATAGTTTTTCATTCAAAGTATCCCTTAATTCTGTGTTCTTATGGTTTCTACCAAGGGAAGAAAAAAAGGAATATAGGAGTTTTTAGACTATCTATTCATTCCTTCAATTTTTTGTTCAGTTTTAGACTATCTATAAGTTTTACTTTAAACTATGATAGTTTAAACATGGCATCCCAATCCAATGTTTGGAAAAATGATAGATATATAATAATTGATATTTATCCAATAAATGAAAGTTTATGGATGAAATCTCCTTCCCCATATTCTGGAAGAGAAAAATTAAAAGTTGAACAGAACTGATTTTGTGATATATGCACAAGCAATAAACTTCTAAAAATGTTGAATGTGGGGAAGATTTTGTCCAATTATGATATGGCTAAAATTTTTAATTCTAATAAGTTTATGACCATTTCAAGAGAGATTTAATCATCTTGTTTTATAGTGTTTGAGGAAAGAGGTTATCAAAGTAATTGCAGTTGAGGATTGGCAGAGTAGGAGGAGAAGAAGGACAATTGGATAAAGAGGTTAAGAATGGCTAGTGCATTGTTGGTTAATTGGTGGTTGCTTTTTTCTTCTTGAAAGGGACCAAAATGACATCACTATGTTAGAGTTGAGCTGCAATATGTCCAACTGTGGTTGATCAAACTAGTATGAAGCTCAGAATGTTCTTCCACAGGTCAGACACAAATAGTCCATATGAATATTTGGGGTAATTTATCTAATTTTGTACATCTCATGTTTCTTTTGAGCTAATTCAATTCTGCTTTGCTCATAGAACTTAGCACCTTTTCTGATCAGAGTACACCATGCTGGGAGATCCTATGCTAGTGTCTCCCCTGTCATACAATCAATCTGAAGTTCTTAAAAGAGATCTTGAGAGTGCCCTTATATCACTTTTTCTGACCACTTTGTGAATACTTGCCCTATGTGAGTTCTCCATGGAAGTGATTAAGTTTCCTGGCATGGAGATGATATACTGTCCAGGTTTCACAGGCATACAACAATGAGGTTAGCACAATGGCTCTATAGACCTTCAGTTTGGTAGTCAGTCTAATACTTTTCCTCTCACACACTTTCATTCAGAACCTCCAAACACTGACCTCATGATCAGTGTGGACACCCCTGGAAAGTATACTGCCAAAGTAAGAGAACTCATCCATCATTTACTGTGACTGTTAGTTCCACATATGGATGGTATGGCATTGGCTGATGGAGGGCCTGAGTTTTCTTGATATTAATTGTTAGGTCAAAAGGAAAAAAATATGTTTCTTAAAGGTTAAACAGTTTACAACCTTACATGGGAAGATGATCCTTATAACTCTTGAGAACTGCAACTTTGTCAAGGCAATTAGAATGAGTGTATATAGATAAAGGCTATGGATAAAAGTTGATTTTAATGGGATGATGTAAAAAAGAAAAGAAGAGGTGGAAAAAGATTGTACAGGGAAAAGTGGAAAAGGGAGGTAAAATGGAGTAGATTGCAATGCATGAAGAAGCTCAAAAGACCTGCTACAGCAGAAGGAAGCATTTTTTGAGCCTTAATCTCATCATATTTGTCTCAAAAATGGAATAATGTACATATTTAGTTTTGTTTAGAAATTTTTCTTACCCTATGGATAAGCAAGGAAGAGAAAGGGAAAAGAAAACGAGGAGGGCGATAAAAGGAAAGGCAGAATAAGGGAGATGGGACTCAGAATTAAAACAGTAGTGAGGAGGGAAAGGTGAAACAAAATGGAAAAGGAAAAAAACAGAAAATAGAATGGAGGGAAATACAGAGTTATTAATCTTACTGTAAATGTAAATGGGATAAACTCTCCCATAAAACAGAAGCAGATAGCAGAGTGGATTAAAAGCCAGAAAACTACAATATATTGTTTATAAGATACATTTAAAGCAGAGAGATATACATAAAAATAAAAGTTGGAGCAAAACATATTATGCTTCAGCTGAAGGGAAAAAAAAATGGAGGGTAGTGATCCTGATCTCAGACCAAGCAAAAGCAAAAAAGATCTAATTAAAAGAGATAAGGAAGGAATTATATCTTGCTAAAGAATATAGATAAGATAATAACACTAAATACATGTGCACCAAGTGTTATAGCATCAACATTTTTAGAGAAGTGAGTTAAAAAAAAAATAGACAGCAAAACTGTATTAACAGGATACTTCAAACTCCCTCTCTCAGAACTAGGTAAATTGGACTACAAAATAAACAAGAAAGAAGTTGAGGCAAATAAAATTATAGAAAAGTTACATATGATAGAACTTTGGAGAAAATGGAATGAAGATAGAAAAGAATCTTATCTTTTTCTCAACAATGCATGGAAACTACACAAAAACTGGCTATGTATTAGGTCACAAAAACCTTGCATTCAAATGCAGAAAGGAAGAAATATTAAATGCATCCTATTCAGACCATGAATAAAATTACATGTAATAAAGGTCCATGGAAAAACAAACCAAACATTTAATTAAAGACTCAATAATCTAATCTTATAGAATATGGGGTCAAACAACAAATGATAGAAACAATAATTTCATTCAAGAGAAAGAAAATAATGAGATAACATAACAAAATTTATGGGATGCAGCCAAAGTAGTTCTTTTTTAAAAATTGCAATTTTAATTTTTGTTCAATTGAAATATAATTCATGAAATACAATTGGTTAATACAAAGTGTTTTAAGTCAATGTCAATGACTCAGTTCTGCAATTTTATTGTTTTAAGCTAACCTATTGTCCTAATCCCAATTGTTTATTTTTTTATTTTTCCCTTCTTCTTTCTTCTTTTTCTCTCTTTCTTTTTTCCTTTCCTTTCTTTCTTTTTCTTCCTTCCTTCTTTCTTTCCTTCCTTCCTTCCTTTTTTTATTTCTTTCATTCTTTCTTTAATGTTTTCCCTAGTTACATTCAAAACAATTTTTTTTTACATTTTTTATTTGTTTTTTTTTTTGAGATTTTTGAATTCTAGATTATCTCCCGTATCCTCACCCACAATTAAGAAACCACATGTGAAGCTATGCAAAACATTTTCATAAAAACCAAGTTGTGGGGAAAAAACATAGATTTCTCACCCTAATGAAAATAAAAATCCTCAAGAAAAATTAAGTTTAAAAGAAAGAGAGAGAGATAGAGCAGGAAATAAAGAATGCTTCAAACGATATTCAGATACAATCAGTTTCTTTTCTGGATATATTAACAGAATTTTTTATCACAAGCTCTTCAGAGTAGTTGTGGATGATCATACTACTGAAAATAACAAAGTCATTTACAGCTGATCATCCCAGAACAATGCTATTACTTTGATTATAGCATATTTCACATTATTCATGGAGACTTTCTAGGTTTATTTTTTTTTCTAAGAGCATTTTGCTCATTTTGTATAGAACAATAATATTCTATCACAAACATATATCACAATTTGTTAAGCCATTGCCCAATTGATAGGTAGCTCTTTAATTTCTATTTTTTTTTGTCCTGAAAAGGGAGCTGCATATGTATTCATATGAATATATGAATATATACATTATTTTCTTTTTTCTATTTTTTTAAAATCTCTTTTGGTATTCATGCTTAGTAATGATGTTGGTAGGTCAAAGGATATACATGAATTTGCAGCCCTTGGGAACATATATCTTTTGATCACTTATCAATTGGAATATGGTTCTTACTTTTTATAAATTTGACTCAATTTTCTCTATGTTTGAGAAATGGGGCCTTATCAGAGAAACTTGTTTTGAATTTTTGTTTTTTTTTTTACAATTGCTATTGCTAATTGTATTACTCTCAATTTATTTTCTCTCTTTTTTCACCCTGTGTTCTCAAAAGTGTTTTGCTACTGAGTATTTCTTCCCCCAATATGGTGTCTCTTTTATCATCCACCCCCTTTCCCATATTCATTCCCTTTCATTTTCCTACAAGGTAGTGAGCTTTCAATGGTCAGAACCTTTTTGTTTGTTTTCTGCTTATTTTCTTTTTTTTTTCTTTTTTCTTTTTTCTTTCTTTCTTTCTTTCTTTCTTTCTTTCTTTCTTTCTTTTTTTTTTTTTTCTGCTGAGGCAATTGGGGTTAAGTGACTTGCCCAGGGTCAAACAGCCAGGAAGTCTTAAGTGTCTGAGACCATATTTGAATCCAAGGTCCTCGTGACTTCAGGGCTGGTGCTCTATTCACTGCACCATCTAGCTGCCCCTTCTGCTTATTTTCTTAGCCTATTACTCTGCTTTTAACTCTTTGTTAAAGTGGGGCTCTGTTTCCAGGATGGAAGGTATACTACCCCAAGCTTCAGAAGTTTCCTTCTAAGAATATGACCACAATCACTCTTTTCTGCCCTGGAGCTATTAGATGTTCCCCTGCCCCCATGTAGCTGTAAGATCTAGGGTGCTGACCAGGGGCCATATTAGGAATGGACACCAGACTCCCACCTATTGCCACAGATGCTCTTCACTGACTTTCTGAATCCAACCTGCTGTCCCCAGTCTGAGAGGTCCAGGAGCCTTCAGCATTGTTGTTGATTCAGAGATCTTGCCTTGCTGACACTCTGGTCCAGCCCAAGCTGGGGCCAGGCCCCGCCTTTGCTAGGATTGCAAGTTGGGCTCCCACTCTGGTTCCACAGACCATTTCTGCTAATCTTCCACATTCTCTTTGGTGTCTCTGAGCTGAGAGGTTTGGGAGCTAATACTACTGTTGTTGATTCAGAGGTCAGGCCTGGGCAGGGCTGAGGTTGGGACTAGGGCTAGGGCTATGCCAGCAACTTCTACTCTGATGTCACAAATCTTTTCTGCTGAGCTTCTAAATTGCCTTTGGCTGGAATATATTCTGCTCCATCGTTTTAGGTGTTCTGATGCTCTAAGGTTTGTTTAGAGTCATTATTTAAAGGAATTTGGAGTAGTTTGAGAAAGAGATTGGTCAAGTTCCTGAGTTTACTCGTCATCTTGTCTCCACTTCCCCTAAAGTAGTTCTTTTTTTTTTTTTTTTTGAATAATAACTTTTTATTGACAGAACCCATTCCAGGGTAATTTTTTACAACATTATCCCTTGCACTCACTTCTGTTTTGATTTTTCCTCTCCCTCCCTTCACCCCCTCCCCTAGATGGCAAGCAGTCCTATATATGTTAAATATGTTGCAGTATATCCTAGATACAATATATGTATGCAGAACTGAACAGTTCTCTTGTTGCACAGGGAGAATTGGATTCAGAAGGTAAAAATAACCCGGGAAGAAAAACAAAAATACAAATAGTTTACATTCATTTTCCAGTGTTCTTTCTTTGGGTGTACCTGCTTCTGTCCATCATTGATCAATTGAAACTGAGTTAGGTCTTTTTGTCAAAGAAATTCACTTCCATCAGAATACATCTTCATACAGTATCGTTGTGGAAGTATATAATGATCTCCTGGTTCTGCTCATTTCACTTAGCATCAGTTCATGTAAGTCTCTCCAAGCCTCTCTGTATTCATCCGGCTGGTCATTTCTTACAGAACCATAATATTCCATAACATTCATATACCATATTTTACCCAATCATTCTCCAATTGATGGGCATCCATTCAATTTCCAGTTTCTAGCCACTACAAACAGGGCTGCCACAAACATTTTGGCACATACAGGTCCCTTTCCCTTCTTTAGTATTTCTTTGGGATATAAGCCCAGAAGTAACACTGCTGCATCAAAGGGTATGCACAGTTTGATAACTTTTTGGACATAATTCCAGATTGCTCTCCAGAATGGTTTGATTTGTTCACAACTCCACCAACAATGCATTAATGTCCCAGTTTTCCCGCATCCCCTCCCAACATTCATCATTATTAGCCAATCTGACAGATATATAGTGGTATCTCAGAGTTGTCTTAATTTGCATTTCTCTGATCAATAGTGATTTGGAACACTTTCATATGAGTGGTAATAGTTTCAATTTTATCATCTGAAAATTGTTTGTACATATCCTTTGACCATTTATCAATTGGAGAATGGCTTGATTTCTTATAAATTAGAGTCAGTTCTCTATATATTTTGGAAATGAGGCCTTTATCAGAACCTTTAACTGTGAAGATATTTTCCCAGTTTGTTGTTTCCCTTCTAATCTTGTTTGCATTAGTTTTGTTTGTACAAAGGTTTTTTAATTTGATATAATCAAAATTTTCTACTTTGTGATCAGTAATGGTCTCTAGTTCATCTTTGGCCACAAATTTCTTTCTCCTCTACAAGTCTGAGAGATAAACTACCCTATGTTCCTCTAATTTATTTATAATCTCGTTCTTTATGCCTAAATCATGGACCCATTTTGATCTTATCTTGGTATATGGTGTTAAGTGTGGGTCCATGCCTAATTTCTGCCATACTAATTTCCAGTTATCCCAGTAGTTTTTAATCAAATAATGAATTCTTATCCCAAAAGTTAGGATCTTTGGGTTTGTCAAATACTAGATTGCTATAGTTGACTATTCTGTCTTGTCAACCTAACCTATTCCATTGATCAACTAATCTATTTCTTAGCCAATACCAAATGGTTTTGGTGACTGCTGCTTTGTAATATAGTTTTAGATCAGGTAAAGTGAGGGCATCTTCATTTGATTTTTTTTTTCATTAGTTCCCTTGAAATTCTTGAACTTTTGTTTTTCCAGATGAATTCTGTTGTTATTTTTTCTAGGTCAGTAAGATAGTTTCTTGGAAGTCTGATTGGTATAGCACTAAATAGATTAGTTTAGAGAGTATTGTCATCTTTATTATATTCGCTTGGCCTACCCAAGAGCACTTAATAGTTTTCCAATTATTTAAGTCTAACTTTATTTGTGTGGAAAGTTTTTGTAATTTTGCTCATATAATTCCTGACTTTCCTTTGGTAGATAGATTCCCAAATATTTTATGGTATCAACAGTTATTCTGAATGGAATTTCTCTTTGTATCTCTTGCTGTTGGATTTTGTTGGTGATGTATAAAAATGCTGAGGATTTATGGGGATTTATTTTGTATCCTGCTACTTTGCTAAAGTCATGAATTATTTCTAATAACTTTTTAGTAGAATCTTTGGGGTTCTCTAAGTATACCACCATATCATCTGCAAAGAGTGATAGTTTGGTTTCCTGATTGCTTACTCTAATTCTTTTAATCTCTTTCTTGACTCTTCTTGCAGAGGCTAGTGTTTCTAATACAATATTGAATAATAATGGTGATAGTGGGCAACCTTACTTCACTCCAGATCTTACTGGGAAAGGTTCCAGTTTTTCCCCATTTCATATGATGCTTACTGATGGTTTTAAATATATGCTCCTGACTATTTTAGGGGAAAGTCCATTTATTCCTATACTCTCAAGTGTTTTTATTAGGAATGGATGTTGGATTTTATTAAATGCTTTTTCTGCATCTATTGAGATGATCATATGGTTTTTGTTTGTTTGGTTATTGATATAGTCGATTATGTTAATAGTTTTCCTAATATTGAACCAGCCCTGCATTCCTGGTATAAACCCTACTTTATCATGATGTATTATCCTGGGGATGATTTTCTGTAATTTTTTTGCTAATATTTTATTTAACATTTTAGCATCAATATTCATTAGGGAGATTGGTCTATAATTTTCTTTCTCTGTTTTCAGCCTACGTGGTTTAGGTATCAATACCATGTCTATGTCATAAAAAGAGTTTGATAGGACTCCTTCAATTCCTATTTTTTCAAATAGTTTATATAGCATTCAAATTAATTGGTGTTTAAATGTTGATAGAATTCACATGTAAATCCATCTGGTCCTGGGGATTTTTCTTAGGGAGTTGGTTAATAGCTTGTTCTATTTCTTTTTCTGAGATGGGACTGTTTAGGATATTTACTTCTTCCTCTGTTAGTTTGGGCAAGCTATATTTTTGAAGGTATTCTTCCATTTCATTTAAGTTGTCGAATTTATTAGCATAAAGTTGGGCAAAGTAATTCCTAATTATTACTCTAATTTCCTCTTCATTAGTGGTAAGTTCTTCCTTTTCATTTTTAAGACTAACAATTTGATTTTCCTCTTTCCTTTTTTAAATCAGATTTATAAGGATGTGTCTATTTTGTTGTTTTTTTTTCATAGAACCAACTCTTAGTTTTATTAATTAATTCAATAGTTTTTTTACTTTCAATTTTATTGATCTCTCCTTTTATTTTTAGAATTTCAATTGTAGTGTTTGACTGACAAATTTTTTAAATTTGTTCCTTTTCTAGCATTTTTAGTTTCAAGCCCAATTCATTGACCTTCTCTTTCTCTATTTTATACAAATAGGCCTCTAGAGATATGAAATTTCCCTTTATTACCACTTTGGCTGCAGCCCATACATTTTGGTATGATGTCTCATTATTGTCGTTTTCTTGGGTGAAGTTATTAATTATGTCTATGATTTGCTGTTTCATTCAATCATTCTTTAGTATGAGATTATTTAATTTCCAATTATTTTTTGGTCTACTTTCCCCTGGCTTTTTGTTGAATGTAATTTTCATTGCATCATGATCTGAAAAGGATGCATTTACTATTTCTGCCTTACTGCATTTGAGTTTGAGGTTTTTATGTTCTAATATATGGTCAGTTTTTGTATAGGTTCCATGAACTGCTGAAAAGAAAGTGTACTCCTTTCAGTCTCCATTTCATTTTCTCCAGAAATTTATCATATCTAACTTTTCTAGTATTCTATTTACCTCTTTGACTTCTTTCTTATTTATTTTATGGCTTGATTTATCTAATTCTGAGAATGCAAGGTTGAGATTTCCCACTATTATAGTTTTGCTGTCTATTTCTTCTTGTAGCTCTCTTTATTTCCTCTTATAAGAATTTAGATGCTGCACCATTTGGTGCATATATGTTTAATATTGATATTGCTTCATTATCTATGCTATCCTTTAGCAAAATATAGTGCCCTTCCTTATCTCTTTTAATTAGATCGATTTTTGCTTTTGCTTGACCTGATATTAGGATGGCTACCCCTACTTTTTTGACTTCACCTGAAGCATAGTAGATTTTGCTCCAACCTTTTTACCTTTGCTCTGCATGTATCTCCATGCTTCAGGTGTGTTTCTGTAAACAACATATTGTAAGATTCTGGCTTTTAAACCATTCTGCTAACCGTTTCCTCTTTATGGGGGAGTTTACCCCATTCACATTTATGGTTAAAATGACCAATTCTGTATTACTTGCCATCTTGTTAACCCCTGTTTATGCTTTTCTCCCTTCTTTCCCCCTTACTCCTCTTCCCAGTATTAAGCTTGTGAGCACCACTTGCTTCTCACAGCACTCCCTTTTTAGTATTTCTCCCCCCATCTTAGGGTTCCTCCCCCTCTCTTACTCCTTTCCCTCACAGTTTCCGTATTCCCTTCCACTTAGCTTATTCCTTCCCTTTTCACTTTTCCCTTCTCACTTTTCAATGATGTGGGAGAAGTTTCACCATAAATTGAATATGTCTAAAATTTTTCACTTAAAGTCAATTCTCATGGTAGTAAGATACTCACTATATTCATCCCCCTCCATTCTTTTTCTCAGATATAATAGGTTTCCTTTGCCTCTTCCTGAGATGTAGTACCCCCACTTTACCCTTTTTCTGGTACAATATCCTTTCCACCTCTAGTTTCTAGAACAAGGTATACATGTATTCTTTATACATCTTTATAGCAAAAATATAGTTCCCAAGATTTCTTTTTACCTTTTTAGGTTTCTCTTGAGTTCTATATTTGTAGATCAAACTTTTTGTTAAGTTCTGGTTTTTCCATCAAAAATAGGTGAAAATTGCTTATTTCGTTGAATGCCCATCTTCTTCCCTGGAAAAACATGCTCATTCTAGCTGGGTAAGTTATTTTTGGTTGCATACCAAGTTCCTTAGCCTTTCAGAATATCATATTCCAGGCCCTTCGATCTTTTAATGTGGAAGCTGCTAGATCCTGGGTAATCCTTATTGTGGCTCCTCTATATTCGAATTGTGTTTTTCTAGCTGCTTGCAATATTTTTTTCTTTGTCTGAGGGTTCTGGCATTTGGCCACTATCTTTCTTGGTGTTTTGATTTTAGGATCCCTTTCAGTAGGTGATCGATGAATTCTTTCAATGTCTATTTTACCCTCTGTTTCTATAACTTCTGGGCAGTTCTCTTTAATAACTTCCTGGAAAATAGTGTCCAGGCTTTATTTTTCATCATACTTTTCTGGGAGTCCAATAATTCTCAGATTGTCTCTCCTGGATCTATTTTCCACGTCTATTGTTTTCCCAAGAAGGTATTTCACATTTTTTTCCATTGTTTGATTTTTTTTGGTTTTGCTTGATTGATTCTTGTTGTCTCCTCAAGTCACTCAATTTCATTTGTTCGATTCTGATTTTCAGTGAAGTATTTTCTTCACTCACTTTTTAAATATCTTTTTCTAATTGTCCAATTGAGTTCTTTTGTTCTGTGGCATTTTTTTTCTATTTCGTCAATTTTATTTTTTAGAGAGCAATTTTCTGTTTCCAATTCACTAATCCTATTTTTCAAGGATTTGATTTCTTTATCCACTCTGTCTTTAAATGAGTGGGATACTTTCTCTAGACTCTCTTGCCAAGCCTCCCTCTCCTTTTCCCATTTTTCTTCTAGCTCTCTTGTGAGAGCCTTTTTAATTTCTTCTATGAGATTCATCTGTGCTGAGGAACAGATGATCTCCTCCTTTGGAGATTCACCTGTAGAAAGTCTGTTTTTAGTCTCCTTAGGGTTTAGAGTCTGCTCTCTATCCACATAGAAACTGTCAATGGTTAAGGTCCTTTTTAATTTTTTACTCATTTTGTCAGGGAAGAATCACAGACAAACTAGCAAAGAAAAAAAGAAAAAACCCCAAATGGAATCTGCTTTTTTGGGGGGAGGGGTTGGGTGTGTTACCAAGCTTCCTCTACAGACAGCAGGAGCAGCAGCGAGGCACTAGAATGACTGTGCTGTGCCTGCACTCTGAGATTCCAAGAGCATGCTGAGACACTGTGGAGGAGGGGTGGTCAGGTCCCGAGAGACTCCAGCTGTTCTGGATTGTATTCTTCACCACCAGTGTTGTTTAGCTTCTCTGCTGGGGTACTGACTTTCTGCCAGGGCAAAGTATCCAATCCTGTAGCAAAGCTCTCCCCGCAGAAACAGCTGAGATCCCAACCCACCCCTCTCCAGTCTGTTTGACTGTGAGCTGCCTGCCAGGCTCTTGCTGCCGCTGCCTGCCCTCAGCCTGTGCCCAATCTAAAATCTTCCCCACCCTTGAGCAAAAACAGACCTTTCTTGGAGAATTTCAAGGATGTCTTCTCTTGGTAACTATTTGTGTTTTTTTTTTTTTTTTGAGTTAGCATTAATTAAGAGGCTTGTAATGAAATGGATTCTGAGAGAAAATGTGGAGCTAATGCAGCTGTGTGCCTCCTCTCTGCCATCATGGCCGGAAGTCCCTAAAGTAGTTTTTAAGGGAAATGATACATCTCTAGGTGCTTAGGTAAATAAAATAGAGAAAGAGAAGATAAATGAATTTGGTATTCAACTAAAAAGGGTAGAAAAAGAGCAAACTAAAAACTTTCAATTAAATACCAAATTAGAAATTCTGAAAATGAGAGGAGAGATTAATAAAATTGAAACTAATAAAGCTATAAAAAAACTAATAGTTTTATAAAAAATAACAAAATAGATGAACTTTTAGTTAACTTAATTTAAAAAAGGAAAGAAGAAGATCAAATTAACAGTATCAAAAATAAAAAGGGGGTAAACTTATCACTAATGAAGAGAAATTAAAGTAATAATTAGGAACTATTTTACCTAATTTTATGCTAATAAATCTGACAATCTAAGTGAAATGGAAGAATATTTACAAAAATATAGATTGCCCAAATTAATAAAAGAGAAAGTAAAATATTTAAACAGCCTCATTTAAAAAAAAAATGGACAAGCCATTAATAGACTCCCTAAAAAAAAAAATCTCCAGAGCCAGATGGATTTATCAGAGAATTTTACCAAATATTTAAAGAACAATTAATTCCAACACAATATAAACTATTTGAGAATTTAGGCAAAGAAGAAGTTCTATCAAATTTCTTCTATGATAGAGATAATGATGCTGATACCTAACCCAGGAAGTGCCAAAACAAAATTTTGAAAAGAAAGAAAATTATAGACCAATCTCCCTAATGCATATTGATGCAAACATTTAAAAATATATTAGGAAAGAGATTACAACAATTGCCAGGATAATTTGCTATAATCAAGTGAGATTTATACTAAGACTAAAATATAGGGGAACACTATTGATATGTGACCATGGCAATTACAAAACTAATAGAAATCATGATTTTCTCATTAGATGCAGAGAAGTAATTTGACAAAATATAGCACTCATTCCTAATCTTGAAAAGACAACCTAGAGAGCATAGGAATAAATGGAGTTTTCCTTTTATTTATTTATTTGACTAAGGCAATTAGGGTTAAGTGATTTGTCTAGAGTCACACAGCTAGTAAATGTTAAGTGTCTGAAGTCAGATTTTCTTGACTTCAGGGCAGGTACACTGTGTACTGCATCATCTAGATGCCTCTTAAGTTTTCTTTAAAATGATATCTAAAACTATCATCAAACATTATATGTGAGAGAAATAAGCTAGAAATATTCCCAGTAAGATCATGGGTGAAATAAGGATGTTCCTTATCAACATTGTAGCAATAAGAAAAGCAAAACAAATGGAAAGAACTAGAGGAGGCAATGAGGAAACAAAACTGTTACTCTTTGCAGAAGATATGGCATATTAAAAGAATCTAGAAAATCAGCTAAAAACTACTCCAAATAATTAACAACTTTAGCAGTTACAGGATATAAAATAAATGCACATAAATTATTGACATTTTTTGTTAACTACAAAATCTAGCAATAAGAGATAGAAAGAAAATTCCCATTCCCATTTAAAATAACTATATACAATACAAAATATCTAAGAGTCTACCTGCCAAGATAAAGATAGTAAATATATGAACACAATCACAAAACCATTTTCACCCAAAGATTCAAATCTAAACAACTGGAAAAATATCAATTGCTCATGGGTAGATTGAGCTAATATAATAAAAATCACAATTCTAACAAATTGATCCATTTATTCAGTGCCATATCAATAAAACTGGCAAAAATTACTTTATTGAGCTAGAAAAAATAATAGCAAAATTCATTTGGATGAATAAAAAAATTAATGGAAAAAATTCAAAGGGAGGTGATCTAAGTATACTAACAGAGCTAGAGCTAAAAATATGTTACAAAGTGTTGGTCATCAAAACTTTTTTGGTATGGTTAAAAATTAGAGATCCATTGATCATTAGAATAGGTGAGTCACACAAAGTTAATGTCTATAGTAATCTACTATTTATTAAAACTGAAGACTGCAGTTTCTGGAATAAGAACTCATAATCTGACAAAAATTGCTAGGGAAATTGGGAGATATTGTGACAGAAATTAGGAATTGGCCAACATTTCACATGCTACACCAAGATAAGATCAAAATAGTTTCATGACTTAGATGTAAAGAGTAATTCTATAATCAAATTATTAGAGCAAGGAATAACATACCTGGCAGATCTGTAGAGAAAGGAGAAGTTTTGGGCCATTTTCAACATTATTAAATGCAAAATGAATAATCTTGGTTATAATAATTTTTTTTAAATTGTGTTAAAAACAAACAAACAAAAAAAAAAAAACACCAATGCATGCTTGCTGACATGGCAAGGGGGAAAGAGAAGGAGAATAAAAAATTTAAAACTCAAAATGTTACTAAAATGAATGCTGAAAACTATCTTTGTATTTATTTGGAAAAACAAAATACTACTAAAAAAACAGAGAGAATTGAGACAAATTTAAAGAATATAATTCATTCTCCAATTTATAATAGGTCAAATGATATGAACAGGCATTTTTCAGCTGAGAAATCAAAGTTATCTATAGGCATAGGAAGAATTGCTCTAAATCACTTTTTATTAGATAAATGCAAATTAAAAGCAGAAAGCTTGGAAATTCTTTTGTAGCATTTTTCAAATATAGAGAGAACTGAATCAAATTAAAAAGAATGTAAGTTATTCCCCATTTATAAATGGTCAAAGGATATGAACTCTAGAGAATTTTCAAATGAAGAAATTAAAGGTATCTATAATCAAATGGAAAAAAAATACTCTAAATCCCTACTGATTAGAGAAATAGAAATTAAAACAACTCTGAGGTACCACATCATATCTCTCAAATTGGCCAAAATGACAGGAAAAGATAATGATAAATGATGGTGGGGATGTGGGAAAACTGGAACACTGATTCATTGTTGGTGGAGTTGTGAACTGATCCAACAATTCTGGAGAGCAATGGGGAACTATGCCCAAAGGGTTATAAAACTATGCATTTGCTTTGAAATTGAGTAGATGGTCATCAGTTGGGCAATAGCTGATTAAGTTATGGTACATAAACATAATGTAATAATATTGTTCTATAAGAAAGATGGACAGGTGAATTTCAGAAAAGCCTGGAAGACTTACATGAACTAAATGTTGAGTGAAGTGAGCAGAACCAAGAGACCACTACACAATAATGGTAATATTATGTGATGATCAACTGTGATAGGCTTGACTCTTCTCAGCAATGTGGTGACTCAATGCATTTATATTTGATATGGAAAATTGCATCCTCATCCAGAGAGGGAACTATGGAGATTGAGTGTAGGAAAAACATTTTGCATTTTTACGATTGTTTGATTATTTGTTTCTTTTCATTTTCTTGCTTGTGTTTTTACCCTTTTAGTTTGATCTTTCTAGTACACATGACAAATAAGGAAATATATTTAAAAGGATTATATATGTTTAATCTAAATCAGATTGCTTGCTGGTGAAGAGGGGGAAAGGAAGGAGAGCAAGAAATTTATAACTCAAAATCTTACAAAAATAAATGTTGAAAAATATCTTTGTGTGTATTCAGAAAAATAAAATACTATTAAGAAGGGAAAAACAAAACAAAGAGTGAATTGAGTCAAATTTATAGGAAAAGTCATTCTTCAATTGGCAAATGGTCAAAGAATATGAACAGGTCAATGAATATGAATATGAAGAATATTCTTCAGCTGAAGAAATAAAACTTATCCATAGGCATATGAAGAAGTCATCTCACTAACTTTTATTAGATAAATGTGATTTAAAACAACTTTGAGATACCACCTTCTACCTATTAGATTTTTTAAAGTGGCAAAAATGGAAAGTGGTAAATAGGGGAAAGGATATGAGAAAATTGAGATACTAACGTATTGTTGATGGAGTTGTGAACTGGTTCAGCCATTCTGGACAGATATGGAACTAGGATCAAAGGGCAACCAAATTCTGCATTTCCTTTGACCCAACAATACCATTACTTGGTCTGCATAACAAAGAGATAATAAAAAAAGAAAAGGATGTGTATGTACAAATGGATTTATAGCAATTGTTGTGGTGGCAAAGAAATGGAAATTGGGCAGATTCAGCCATTAAGGAATGGCTGAAAAAGCTGTAGTATATGGATGTAATGGAATACTTTTATGCAATAAGAAATGATGAACAGGCAGATTTCAGAAAATCCTGTAAAAACTTGAACAAAATGCTGCAAAGCTAAATGAGCAGAACCAGAAAACCATTGTACATAGTATCAGCATCATTGGTTGATAACCAGCCATGATTGATTAAGCTCTTCTCATCAACACAATGATTCAAGAGAAGTACAAAGGACATTAAAAGGGAAATACTATGCAAAATCAAAGAATGCAATACTGATGCATTCTGAATGTAGATTGAACCATAGTTTTCATTTTATTCTTATGTTATTTTTTTCTTTTTATCTGTTTCTTCTTCTGTAACTGTTAGTACTATGGAAATGTGTTTTACATGATATCACAAGTATAAAATATATCAAATTGCCTACCAACTTAAGAAGATGAGAGAAAGTAGGAGGAAAGAGTGTATTTGAAACTCAAAAAATTGTAAAATTAAATGCCACAAAAATAATTTTTGAACCCTATAGAAAAATCAAATTCTATTTTAAAAAATAGAAATTGAAAAATCTGGTAATTCTCCACATTGCCAAATGCACATTAATTGGTGACTACTAATTCATTGAAATGGTATGAGTGACAATTTGTTGGAATCTGTTTTGAAAGGGAACAGAAAAGTCCAGGACCTCATAACTTTTGAGAAGGGAAAATAGGACTAAAGACTGAAGAGAAATAGGAACTCTTGCCTTAATGGATTCCTATGGATGGGAATCAGAATTCAGTGTCCAGAAAAGTAGAGAGTAGCATTATCTAGGCCACAAATTATGACAATAAAGCAGTACTATTCTGTTTATTGGAAGTATAATGATACATCTTTATATTTGGAATTGCCATAGAAAGATAGTAGTTACAAAAGACTTTGCTCCATCAGAAGAAAAAATTCCTACCTTTGGTATTACTCAAATAAATGCACTACTGATGTACAATGCCATTGAGAAATCTGAATACTCATTAAATAAAAAGATCTCATGTTTGCAACCATAACACAGATCTGGAATTCCCAAAATGAGTCAGAGATCACTCCTTTCTCAGGCTCATATCTATTCTAACTGGGAAATATGTCTTCTGAATTTTCACATTATATTGAATATTAATTACAATTTACTTGGGAGGGGGAGGTCAAGCAACAAACCTAGAGAAGGATTTGTGAACTTTTAACTCTCTGGAAATTGTTTTATCAAAACAAGTAAGTAAATGTGTGTTTGTGTGTGTGTGTGTGTGTGAGAGAGAGAGAGAGAGAGAGAGAGACAGACAGACAGAGAGACAGAGAAAGTCATGAGATTCTACTCCAACAAGCAGCTGTCCCATTTCTAAAGCCTCAAAACACCCAAGGTCTAATTGCTCTCCCAGCTCAAGAGATTTCTTGAGTTTATGATTTATCCTAAGATAATATCCCAAGGGGAAACCAAGGCAAATTAAAAAGGTTCTTTTCACAGACACCTAATATAAGGCCTGGGGCTATTGAACACTAGGAAAGAATCAAGGCAGTCTTGTGTTGATTAATTTGGATAATTTGGTCTCATTATTATGAGAAGAATTCAGGATTGCCAGATACATACACTGGCCTAACTTCATGATGCCTAAAATAGAAGGCATGGGGGGCAAAATTCCTATCTCCCCTTCATGAGAGACTGAGGAAAAGGAGGCAAGATTTGTCATTCCCAGTCAAATATACTCTCTCATGGACATGTAAGTTCACCCAATTTTGATCTATCAGTGTTTTTGATGCTAACAACAGAATAGGAACTATAAGTTGGTTGGTACTATTGAATAATTCCCAAGGTTGGGAGCCATCTTCTTATAGGAATCTCCAGAGCACTATATGTAAGGAGAAAAGTATATTGGGTCTTCAGTGTCTAGGGATGGTTGGCTGTGTTCCTTGAACCTAGGGAGCAATTTTTACCTAACTATACAGACACAAAACATGGAGACTCAAAAGATGGTATCATACTTTATTAAGGAATCACCTTAATTTTTTCTATGAGGAAATCTCTGTTGATTGTGGAAAACTCAGTGACAGACTGGGTAGTCTCCTTGTCTTGGGGTAAAGATGTCTGGTATCTAAATCTAGCTTCTGATACACAAGTTCTGCAACTATTGGCAAATTACTTTTCATCTTTTAGACTCTGTTTCCTTATCTATAAATAGACAGCATAATACTTATGGAACCTGTTTAGCAGTTTTATTGAAAAGTTCAATGAGATAATGGTAGGAAAGTTTTTTTTATAAACATTTAAGTCTAGACAGCTGCCGTAATTGTTATCCATGATATGGTGGTAAATGAGTCAATATCTGAAGAAGTGTTTATTATGAATTTTGGAAGATTTGAGTCCCAGTTCAAGTCTTCAGCTTCATTTTAGAACTTAAATTTCTAGGAGTGCAACTTGATAAAAATGAATTATCTTTGTATCCCTGTAAGGATTACATCTAAGTCAAGATAATCAAATGATTTTTCCACTTAGTAAGGGCATGTTTTCCTCAACTATGTCCCCATTCTATCATATGTTCTGGCTGTGAATTTCACAAGTCACTATGAAAGTTGCTCTAATATCTGTTTTCTAATATCTAATTTCTAAGCAGGTACCCAGGATTGAAAAACTTTTCATTCATAGCAATGATAAAATTGGTCAGCATAAAATAGGGCCAAGGACCCAAGGCTAGGGGTCATTCTAACATTCCTTTTTTGCTTTTTCCATTTCTTATGATGGACATTTTTTCTCCAATTTCAAATGCTTATTGAATAGCATGTCTTTGAATAATAATAATATCAATTAATAAAATTTGCAATATTTTTCAATAATAAAGATCAGAAAGAATGTAAGAAAATTGGAAAAGTAATGCATTGTTGTCACAGTTGTGAACTGATCCAACCCTTCTGAAGAGCAATTTAGAATGATGCCCAAAGGGATATGAAACTGTGCATACTTTTTGATCCAGCAATACCACAACTAGGTCTGTATGCAAAAGAGATCTTAAAAAATAGAAAAAAAAAACCCATATGTACAAAAATGTTTATAGAAGCTATAGTTTTTGGTGGCAAAAAAGTGGAAATAAAGGGGATACCCATCAATGAGGGAATGGCTGAATGAATTGTGACATATGAACATAATGGAATACTATTCTAAAAGGAATGATGAGTTGCTATTGAGTCTGTATCTCAAAGAAATCATGAAAAAAGGAAGAGGATCCACATGTGCAAAAATGTTCATAGCATCTCTTTTTGTAGTGGCAATTAACTGGAAATTGAGTGGTTGCCCCTCATTTGGGGAATGGCTGAATAAGTTATGGTATATGGATGCAAGGGAATATTATTGTTATGTAAGAAATGATAAGCAGGCTAATTTCAGTAAGAATTGAAAAGACTTACATGAATTGATGCTGAATGAATACAGTAAAACCAAGAGCAAAACATTGTACACAACAACAAAAAGATTATGTGGTCATTCACTGTGATGGATTTGGCTCTTTGCAACAACGAGGAGATTCAAGGCAATTTCAATAGACTTGTGATGGAAAATGTCATCCACACCCAGAGATGTCAGAGAGAATACTAGGGAGACTATAAGTGGATTGATACATAGTATTTTCACTTTTTGTTGATGTTCTTGTTTGTTTGCTTGTTTCTTTTTTTTCTTTTCTTGTCTTTTCCCCTCTTGATCTGATTTTTTTTTTGCACAGTATAAGAATATAGAAATATGATTAGAATAATTGCACATGTTTTACCAATATCAGATTGATTGATTGCTAGCTGTTTTGGGATTGGAGAAAGAAGGGGGAGGAACACAAGGTTTTGCAAAGGTGAATATTAAAAACTATCTTTGTATGTATTTGGAAAAATAAAATACTATTAAAAGCAATTTTTAAAAATACAAACAACCGAATTTCAGGGGGGAAATTGAGAAATACTTAACATGAACTGATATAGAATGAAGTAGCCAGAACCAGGAGAACTCTATTTAATGCAGCTCAGTTTTTGTATTAATTTTTTTTTGACTGGCTCATTGTATCAATTGATTCATATTAAGCCTGTAAACATTAAAAGCTTCATGTATTTTTCAGAATTCCTATTTAACCATTCCTTCCCTATTTTGGGTCATTCTAAACCTTAACATTTTTGAACATTTTACTGAAATGTGCCATACTGCAGTGGCAAAAACATAGTACAGAATAATAGCAACATCGTGTGGAAGATCAACTTTGATAGACTTTGCTCTTCTCAGCCAGAAAATGATCTAAGTAAATTTGAAGAGATTCATTGATGGAAATGCTATCCATAGTCAGAAACAGAATTA
Source organism: Antechinus flavipes (assembly GCF_016432865.1). Taxonomy (NCBI): domain Eukaryota; kingdom Metazoa; phylum Chordata; class Mammalia; order Dasyuromorphia; family Dasyuridae; genus Antechinus; species Antechinus flavipes. Next base: position 381,853,279 of record NC_067400.1, on the reverse strand, counting down.
TGGAGTCTGAATGAAAATCAAAGCTTACTATTCCCGATTTTTGTTGCTTTTTCTATCTCATCCTTCCTTCCTTTTGTTCTTCTTTTACACTATGACTAATGTGGAAATCTAATATGATTTTATCTGTAGAAACTATATAAGAATTCTTGCTCTCTTGGGAAAGGAAAAGGGAAAGAAAAAAATCAAAACCTGATGAAAAGTAAATGTTGAAGTTTAATAAATAATTTTTTAAAGAATTTAATAAAAAATCTATGAAATGGGAAGAAATAGCAGGTATTATTCAATTCTATTCATTTATTTGAAATACCTTAATATTAGGTACCTCAGAGCTCCATTTTATTACAGTCATGGTAATTAAAAGTTGTAACTAACAGTCTCAAGTGAAAAAAGGATAGACTTTCTTCCAGCATGTTCCAGTCTTCCCAATTTGAAAAGGTTTGAAAAGGTTTCAATAAAGACCATAAAATGGTGATCAAAGATGAATTTGTATCAAATCAAATCAACTCACATTTTGTGTTTGATGTTGCTATTCATCTTCTGCTTTCATTTGTCTTCCCCCAGGGATGACTCTCCCATGAAGATCAAAAATTACACAGAAGTGACTGAGTTCATCCTCCTGGGAATCCCTCACACAGAAAGACTGGAGACTATGCTCTTTGTCATTTTCTTATTCATCTATATCTTCACCCTGCTAGGGAACTTCCTCATCCTCTTGGCCATCATCTCCTCCTCTCGCCTTCATACACCTATGTATTTCTTCTTGGGATTCTTATCTACCTTTGACATATTTTTTCCTTCAGTGAGTTGTCCTAAAATGCTGGTCTTTCTCTCTGGAAGGAGCAGAGCCATCTCTTACAGAGGATGTGCCACCCAGCTCTTCTTCTACCATTTTATAGGATGTGCCGAAGGCGTTCTCTATTCTGTGATGTCATATGACCGTTTTGTTGCCATCTGTCATCCACTGCGTTACACAGTCATTATGAACCCCAGACTTTGTGTGGTCCTAGCCATTTGTACCTCATTGATAGGATGTATCCATGCCACTGTATTGACATCACTGACTTTCCAATTGCCTTACTGTGGTCCCAATGAAATAAGTTATTACTTCTGTGACATTCCTGTTATTTTACCTTTGGCCTGTGCTGACAACTCACTGGCCCAGAGGGTGGGTTTCACTAATGTTGGGCTTCTGGCTTTAGCATTATTTTTCACCATTATTGTCTCCTATACCCGCATTGGAATAGCCATTTTGAGAATCCGTTCAGCTGAAGGCAGGAGCAAAGCTTTCTCTACCTGCAGTGCTCACCTTACTGCAATCATGTGTGCCTATGGACCAGTTATCATCATCTACTTTCAATCTACACCTAATCCTTTCCTTGGTGCTGTAGTTCAAATTTTGAATAACATTGTTTCACCTATGCTGAACTCTTTAATTTATTCTCTAAGAAACAAGGAAGTAAAAAGGGCCTTGAAAAGAGTTTTGTGTGACTCTAACTTTAATGGCCTAAATTAGGAAACCTGACTTTCTCTGGTCAGTTCCCTGTTTCTATCTTAGTGTGGATATAGGTTATGAGATTTTTCTCCTTCATTGAATGGTAACCATGATTTTGCCCTCTCTCTGTGTCAATCTTCCATCTTTTCTGTACAGTGCATGCAAACAGAAAAAAATAGTTGATTTTCTCTGTGAAAAGGTTGTTTTGGTTTTTTTTTTTTTAATTGGGATTCACTTTCATCTCACTGTTCATGAAGTGTCTGTGACAAGAGAGAAGATGACTGTTTAATACTTCATTTGAAATAATTATTTTAAAAGAAACTCATTTTTTAACATACCTATCTTTTTCTTGGTAGTTTTTTTGAAATAGTGTTTCTTGGTGAAAGTGACAGTTTAGAACTATGATTTCATTGGTTTAAAGAGTTACTATTAAATTTCCTTTTCCCATTATTTTAAATCACCAGATCTTTTTGACAGCATATCCCATTTACTCCTCCTTTACTCTAGTGTGTTGAAAAGTTGACCCTTCTCCTTACCAAGGCATTGTACTATTGTTCTCATCCAATCTTCTTTTCTCTTCTGGCAAATTGTCCTTTTTGGATAATTTTCAATATTTATCTGTTGCCTTCATCCCTGATTTAACCCCAAACCTAAAAATATATCCTTCATAAATCTTTTAAAAATCATTTTTTTCAATCTTACTACTTTTTCATCCTTAATTCTACTCCTTTGATGACTAAATTCTGACAGAGTGGTCTACATTTTCTCTTTCACTAACTTTTTAGACGCATGAAGACTGGCTTATACCTATACCCTTTAGTTTTCATCCTTAAAGTTAGTGTATTTTTATTTGCTAACAGCATGTTTTTAAATATAATCAGACAATATAGAAGCCTTTTGAGAAATTTGTTAAGTTGAGGTTAGTCATAATAAATAATGTTATTGAATAGTAAATGATGAATATAAAACATTGAAAGAAAGAGGGAAAAATATGGGAAAACATGAATGAAATGATAGAGTGAATTAAGCAGATCCAAAAGATAAAGATAAAAAATTCTATTTGCCTTGTTTTAATATTTCATACTTGCTAAGATACTGCTTTTGCATAAAATGTTTTTACTTTTTATAAGGGAGGTTAGAAAGATAAATTATTGGAAGAGGGATAGAACCAAAAAAGATTAGTTAATTGAAGACAAGACTGTATAGTTTATTGGTATCCATTCAATGTCAAGAGATTTCAAAACAAGTTCTTAGCATATCAGTTCAGTACCCTTTAAAAGACTAACAAGGAGAACATGGACAAGAAAAAATGCAGAATAGGTAGTCATGGATGGGCTATGATCTACATTATGAGAAGGAGTATCCATAATGATTATTTCACAGATCCAACAAAGATCTAAGCATAAAAGTTTTTACTCTCTAATGAAAAATTAAATAAGGATTCAAAAAAGAAAAATATGACCAATAGGTCTGATGATAAAGTTAAGTTGATTGGACTCTTCAATAAAAAAGTTAATAGATTAAAATGAAAAATCCAGATGTTTCTACACACCTCTCAGATTGCTAAGATGATAGGAAAAAATAATGATGAATGTTGGAGGGGATGCGGAAAAACTAGGACTTCTATCAATGTTCAGTTTTGGTCATTGGTAGGGGAGTTGTGAACTGATCTAACCATTCTGGAGAGCAATGGGGAACTATACCCAAAGGGTTTTAAAACTATGCATATACTTTGATTCAGTAGGCTCACTATTGGGTCTTTATCTCAAAGAGATCATAAAACAGGGGAAAGAACCCATATGAATGAAGAAGTTTCCAACAGCTCTTTCTGTATTGTCAAGGAATTAGGAATTGAGTGGATGGTCATCAGTTGGGCAATAGCTGAATAAGTTATATGAACATAATGTAATATTATTATTCTGTAGGAAATGATGGATAGGCTAATTTTGGAAAAGCTTGGAAAAACTTACATAAACTGGATGCTGAGTGAAATGAGTAGAATCAAGAGCACACTACACAGTAATGGCTAGATTATGCAATGATCAACTATGATGGGCTTGGCTCTTCTCAGTAATGTGATGACTCAATACAATTATCTTAGACTTAGATGGAAAATTACATCCACATCCAGAGAGGGAACTATGGAGATTGAGCGTAGAAAAAAGCATTTTGTATTTTCAGGCTTTTTTGTTTATTTCTTTGTTTGCATTTTCTTTCTTGTGTTATTTCCCTTTTGGTTTGATCTTTTTGTATAACATGACAAATATGGAAATAGTTTAAAAAGATTGTTCATGTTTAACCTAAATCAGATTGCTTGTGATCATGGTGAGGGGAAGGAAATTAAGGAAAGGAGAGCAAGAAATTTAAAATCAAAATCTTACAAAAATGAATGTTGAAAATTATTTTTGTGTGTATTTGGATACTATTAAAAAAACAAAGTCAGAATTGAGTGAAATTTATAAGAAGACAAATTATTTTCCAATTTATAAATGGAAAAAAGAATATGAACAAGTAATTTTCAGCTGAAAAAATCAAAGTTATCTATAGGTATATGAAGAATTGCTCTAAATAATTGTGCATATCCTTTGACACAACAACACCACTACTTGGTCCGTATAACAAAGAGATAATAAAAAAGAAAAGGATGTATATGTACAAATACATTTATAGCAATTTTTGTGGTGGCAAGGAACTGTGGAGATTCAGCCATTAAGGAATGATTGAAAAAGCTGTGGTATATGGATATAATGGAATACTTTCATGCAATATGAAATGATGAATCGGGAGATTTCAGAAAAACCTATAAAGACTTGTACAAAATGCTGCAAAGCTAAATGATCAGAACCAGAAAACCATTATACATAGTATCAGCATTGTTGGTTGATGACCAGCCATGATTGATTAAGCTCTTGTTAGCAACACAATGATTCAAGACAAGTACAAAGGACATTGGAAGGGAAATGCTATGCAAAATCAGACAAAGAACTAATGCATTCTGAAGATTGATGCATATTGTTTTCATTTTATTCTTGTGGTCTTTTTCTTTTGATCTGTTCTTTCACATCTGTTCTTCTTTCACAACTATGAGTACTATGGAAATGTGTTTTACATGATATCACAAGTATAAAATAAATCAAATTGTCTACCAATTTCAGAAGAGGAGAAAGGAAAGTAAGGGGAGAAAAATTGAAACTCAAAATCTTGTAAAAATAAATATTATACACTGTACAATACAGGCTACTGGAGGGCTTCGGGTCAGCCAGAGTCAGGATAAATTAAATTCTTTGTTCTTTAGGGGGAGAAGTGAAGGAGGCAGGCAAACTGCCATGAAGTTTGCCAAAAAATTTCTCCTGGATTCTGGAGTCCAGAATCACCAGCCTCTCTCCTCCTCTGTCCTGCCACCAAGGGCCTCTCTCGCACCTCTCCATCTGCCCTCCAATCCTGTGAATATCTAAATACCAAACATTCAGCAAACACCAACAGTGAGAAGAGCCATTTATCCAAACATATGCTAAGAGAGTCATTGTCTCACATCCAATAGGTAATTAGCCTTAAGTGCTCAATTGTCTGATTCAAGCATTCCTTTTTGGAGTTTCAACCCTCTACACCACACAAAAAAAGCTTTTTTGAAATCTATGGAAAAATCAAATTCTACTTTTAAAAAATACAAATTGCAAAATCTGGTGATTCTCCACATTGTCAAATGCATATTAATTGGTGACTCCTAATTCATTGAAGGGGTATGAGTGACCATTTGGTTGAATCAGTTTAGGAAGGGAACAGAAAGATCCAGGACTTCATAACATTTTGGAAGGGAAAATAGGACTAAGCATTGAAGAGAAATTGGAATTTCCACCTTAATGGGCTCCCATGAGTAGGAATCAGAATTCAATATCCAGAAGACATTCTTGTGGCATTTTGAGGTCACAAGTTATGATAGTAAAGCAGTACTATTCTATTTATTGGAAAGGTAGTGATACAATCTTTATATTTGAAATTGCCATGGAAAGACACTTCTGACAAAAAAACTTTGCTCCACCAGAAGAAAAAATTCCTACCTTTGGCATTACTCAAATAATTGCATTATTGATCTACAATGCTATTGAGAAAGTATTATTAATGAAGTGAATATTCATTAACTGAGAAGATCTCATGCTTTACAACCATAACATAGATCCAGAATTCCCAAATTTAGTCTGAGGTCACTCCTTTCTCAAGTTCATTTCTTTTCTAAGTTGAAGATAAGTGTCTTGAATTTTTCATTCTATATTTATAACTAATTACAATTTAGTTGGAAGGGGGAGACAAACCAACAAATCTAGAGAAAGATTTGTGAACCTTTAACTTTTTGGAACTTGGTTTATCAAAAAAGGAAGCAAGTAAGAAAGTAAATACACACATATGTATGTATGTATATGCATATGTATATATATGTATATACACACACATATGTGTGTAATGAAATGAGATTCTACTCCACCAAACAGTTGTCCCTGTTCTAAAATCTCAAAACACCTCAGGTCTAATTGCTCCCCCAGCTCCAGAGGTTTCTTGAATTTATGATGTATCCTAAGATGATATCCCAAGGGAAAATTGAGGCAAATTAAAAAGGCTCTTTTCACACACACTCAACCCAAAGTCTGAGGCTATTGAAGTCTAGGAAAGAATCAAGGCAGTCCTGTGTTGATTGATTTGGATAATTTGGTCTAATAATGAGAAGAATTCAGGATTGTCAGATACATATACTGGCCTAACCTCATGGGACCTAAAATAGAAGTTATGGGGGGAAAACTCATATCTTCCCTTCATAAGAGACTGAAGAAAAGGAGGAAAGATTTTTCATCCGCAGTCAACTATGTTATCGCTTGAACATGTAAGTTCAACCAATATTTATCTATCACTACTTTTGATGTTGACAAGAGAATGGGGAGCTATAAGTTGGTTGGCACTATTGACTAATTACCAAGCATGGAGACTACCTTCTTATAAGAATCTCCAGAACAATAAATGTAAGGAGAAAAATATATTGGGCCATTAGCATCTAGAGATGGTTGGCTTTGTTCCTTGAACCTAGGGAATTCAGCAATTGTTATTTAGCTACAGAAAAAGTAGACACTCAAAAGATGGCATCATATGTTATTGAGAGATCACCTTAACTTCTTCTAGGAGGAAATCACTGCTGATTGTGGATAACTCAGTGATAGGTTGGATAGGCTCCTTGTCTTGGGGTAAAGATGTCCAAATTGTGTATCCAAATCTAGCTTCTGATACACAAATTTTGCAACTATCAGCAAAACACTTGTCCTCTTTGAGATACTGTTTCCTTATCTGTAAAAAGACATAATACCCATGGCACCTGCCTAGCAGGTTTGTTGAAAAGTTCAATGAGATAATGTAGGGAAAGTATTTTATAAACATTTAAGTCCTATATGTGGCAGCTGTCATGATTATTCTCCATGATATGATAATAAAGGAGTCAATACCTGAAGAAGTGTTTATTATGAAACTTTGGAGATTTAAGATCCAGATCAAGTCTTCAACTTCATTTTTTAACTTAAATTTCCAGAAGGGCTACTTAATAAAGTGAAGTATTTTTGTTTGTCAAGAAAATCAAATGATTTTTCCACTTACTGAGGGCATATTCTCCTGAACTATACCCACACTTTGAGCTATGTCTTGGCTGTGAATTTCACAAATCACTGCAAAGTTACTCTAATATCTGTGACTTTTTAATTTCTAAGCAGGTATCCAGGATTAATAATTTTCTCATCCATAGGAATAATAAAGGAAGTCAGCAAAAAATAGGAGCAAAGATCCAAGGCTAGTAGTTCATTCTAACATTCCTTTTTTGCTTTTCTCATTTCTTATTATGGACATTTTTTCCCCCAATTTCAAATGCTTATTGAATAACATGTCGTTGAATAATAGCAAATAATAATATTTGAAACTTTTTCAATAATAAATGTCAGAAAGAATGTAAGAAAATTGGAAGAGCAATGCATTGTTGGTGGAGTTGTGAACTGATCCAACCATTCTGGAGAATAATTTGAAATACCCAAATTATATAAATCTGTGCATAATTTTTGATCCAGCAGTACCACTACTAGGTCTATATGCAAAATAGATCTTAAAAAATAGGAAAAGACCCATATGTACAGAAATGTTTATAGCAGCTATAGTTGTGGTTGTAAAGACTGTAGAGACATAGAGGGGATGCCCATCAATTAAGGAAGGGCTGAACAAATTATGACATATGAATGTAATGGAATACTATTTTATAAAAAATGATGAGTAACTACTGGGTCTGTATCACAACAAGATCATGAAAGAGGGAAAAGGACCTACATGTGTAAAAATGTCCATAATAGCCTTTTTATAGTAGCAAAGAACTAGAAACTGAGTGTATGCCTCTCAGTTGGGGAATGGATAAATAAAATATGGATATAATTGAATATTATTATTCTGTAAGAAATGATAAGCAGGCTGATTTCAGTAAAGCCTAAATAGGCTTATATGAATTGATGGTGATTGAAGAAAGCAAAACCAAGAGAACATTGTACACAACAACAGCAAGATTATGTGACAATTCACTGTTATAGAGTTGGCTCTTTGCAACAATGAGGTTATTCAAAGCAATTACAATATTGTGATGGAAAGTGTCATTGACATCCAGAGAAACTACTATGGAGATTATATTTGAATCAAAGCATAATATTTTCACTTTTGTTGATGTTCTTGTTTTTATTTGTTTGTTTTACTTTCATGAGTTTTGTCCCTTTTGATCTATTTTTTTTACATAGCATGAAGAATATGAAAATGTTTAGAAGAATTGTACATGTTTTATCTATATCAGATTTCTTACTGTCTTGGGATAGGGGGAGAAAGGAGGAGGAACAAAAGATTTTACAAAGGTTAACATTGAAACTATCTTTGTATGTATTTGGAAAAATAAAATATTATTAAAAACAATTTTTAAATTTGATGAATCCCCAGATTTCAGTGAAAAAATTGAGAAATGCTTACATGAACTGATGCAGAATAAAGTAGCCAAAATCAAGAGAACATTGTACAAAGCAACAGCAACATTGTGTGAGCGATCAACTTTGATAGACTTTGCTCTTCTCAGCCAATTGAAGAAAATTCCAAAACACTCAGTGATGGAAAATGCTATCCACAGTAAAGAGAAAGAACTATGTAGTCTGAATGAAAATCAAAACATTCTATTCTCGATTTTTGTTGCTTTTTCTTTCCTTTTGTTCTGATTCTTCTTTTACAATATGATTAATGCTGAAATGTGTCTATTATGTTTGTACATGTATAATTTATAGCACATTTCTTACTCTCGGGGAAAGAAAAGGAGAAAGGAAGGACAAGGGGGGGATAGAAATCAAAATCTTATAAAAGTAAATGTTGAAAGTTAATAAAAAATTTAAAAATTAAAAAAATATCTAGCAAGTGGGAAGGAATAGTAGTCATTCAATTCTATTCCTTTGTTTGAAATGCCTTAATATTATGTATCTCAAAGCTTCATTTCATTAAAGTCATGGTAATTAAAAGTTTAAAGTAACAGTCTCAAATGAAAAAGGGTAGACTTTCTTCTACTCTGCTCCAATTTTCCAATTGGGTTGTAAAGGTTTCAATAAAGAACATAAAATAGGGATCAAAAATGAATTTGTATCATGCCAAATCAACTCATAGTTTGTGATTGATATCTCTGTGCACTCTCTGCTTTCTTTTCTCTTCCCCCAGGACTGACTCTCCCATGAAGATCAAGAATTACACAGAGGTGACTGAGTTCATCCTCCTGGGAATCCCTCATACAAAAGGACTGGAGACTATGCTCTTTGTCATTTTCTTATTCATCTACATCTTTACCCTGCTAGGGAACTTCCTCATCCTCTTGGCCATCATCTCTTCCTCTCGCCTTCATACACCCATGTATTTCTTCTTGGGACTCTTATCTACCTTTGACATATTTTTTCCTTCAGTGAGTTGTCCTAAAATGCTCATTTTTCTCTCTGGAAGGAGCAGAGCCATCTCTTACAGAGGATGTGCCACCCAGCTCTTCTTCTACCATTTTATAGGATGTGCTGAAGGTGTTCTCTATTCTGTGATGTCATATGACCGTTTTGTTGCCATCTGTCATCCCCTGCGCTACACAGTCATTATGAACCCCAGACTTTGTGTGGTCTTTGCCACTTGTACCTCATTGATTAGCTGCATCCATGCCACTGTATTGACATCACTCACCTTCCAGTTGCCTTATTGTGGTCCCAATGAAATAGACTATTACTTCTGTGACATTCCTGTTATTTTACCTTTGGCCTGTGCTGACAGCTCACTGGCCCAGAGGGTGGGTTTCACTAATGTTGGTCTTTGGACTTTAGCATTATTTTCCACTATTATTGCCTCCTACACCCGCATTGGAATAGCTATTTTGAGAATCCGTTCAGCTGAAGGCAGGAGCAAAGCTTTCTCTACCTGCAGTGCTCACCTTACTGCAATCCTGTGTGCCTGGGGACCAATTATCATTATCTACTTTCAGTCTACACCTAATCCTTTGCTTGGTGCCATAGTTCAAATTTTGAATAACATTGTTTCACCTATGCTGAACTCTTTAATTTATTCTCTGAGAAACAAGGAAGTAAAAAGAGCCTTGAAAAGAGTTTTGTGTGGTTCTAACTTTAAAGACCTAAATTAGGAGACCTCAATTTCCCTGCTCAGTTTCCTGTGCCAGTTTTATGTGGACATAAGTGAGGAGATTCCTCTCCTTCACTGCATGATAACCATGGTATTTCCTTCTTTCAATGTCAACTTTCCATATTTTCTGTCCAGTGATCAGAAAAACATAGCTAATTGAGTTCTTTTTTCTCTTAAAAGGTTTTTTCATTGGGATTCACTTTCATCTCCCAGTTCATGAAGTGTCTGTGATGAGAAAGATGTTGCCCATCTATTACTTTGTTTGAAATAATTATCTTAAAAACTCATTTTTGAATACACCTGTCTTTCTCTTGGTAGTAGTTTTGAATAGTGTTTGTGATTAAAATTAGGGACAGTTTCGACCTATGATTTCATTGGTGTAGAGAGTTACTGATGAACTCCTTTTTCCCACTGTTTTAAATCACCAAATCCCTCTGACAGAATATCCCATTCATTTGTTGAAAAGTTGGCCCTTCTCCTTACCAAGGCTTTGTATTTCTACCTTTGATCTCATCCAATCCTCTTGTTTCTTTGACAGATAATCCTTTTGGGTGATCTTCAATTTTTATCTGCTGGATCAATCCCTGATTTCATCCCAAACCCAAAAATATATCCTCCACCAAACTTTAAAAAATAATTTTTTATCCTACTTGTTTTTCATCCTGAATTCTCCTCCCTTGATGGCTAAATTCTAATAAATAGTGGTCTACATTTTCTCTTTTACTACCTTTTCAGACCATTGAAAACTGACTTCTACCTATACCCTTTAGGCTTCATCCTTAAAATTAATGTGATTTTATTTCCTAACAGTGGTGTTTTTAAATCTACAGTTATACAATATAGAAGACTTTTGAGAATTTTGTTAAGTTAAGGTTAATCATAGTAAATAAGATTTTTAATTTTTAGTAAACAAGAATGCAAACAGGTAGCAATATAAAGTGTGTCATTATAGCTATCTATGACTATAAACAAACAAAAAATTGGACTAATGTAAATTGTCATAACATAATAATTATCATTATTCAATGAGGAATAATTTGAAACTATGTGAGAATAATGTCTATATAATTCATATCTTTTAAGTGAGAGATTGTAGAAGGTCACAGATTCGGGAGAACCCTGGGCAAGGTATAAGACCCTTTAGTCCAGTGGAACTCTGCTGACATATCTAATTTGGCCCTTTATCATACCCGAGTGCATCTTGGCCTTCCTCAGAAGTCAAGGGATGTGACAACTTGTGTTGTAATTAACCCAGAGTTGTACTAAAGTGACAAGGAAACATCTGCATACAATAGCAAGTTGTTTATATGGTCCTGCATGCACAGTATATAGTTAGCACATGTGCCTTACTAAGAGAATTTTGAGTAAATGGACTCCTGTTTTGACCATCTTCAAGAGTTTCACTCCTTCACACATCATCCATGATCAGGATTTGGGCTGATACTGAAATCCTCTAGTGAGCAGGTCCGGATAATTAGCACCCAATGTGAATCTCTGGAGAGCAGGTCACACAGCAGTTTAACTGACCAAGTTCAGCTGAGGAGTCTCTGTGACCCAGAAACAAGGTAAGTTTAAAAAAAAAAAAAGGCAAGTGGAAGATTTGGTAAGGACTAATCTAGTCATTTTCATTTTTCAATTGAAATGGTGCAAGTTCTAATAAAAATGCCTCCCTCTTAAGGGAAGTATGAACAATGCTTACTTAGGTTGATAAAGAAGTAAAGTTTGTTTGTGACTCAAAAGCAGATCACTGAGTTCTTGGATGTTATGGAGTATACATCTCCAGAAGGTAGTGAAAGAACAGTTTATTGAAAAATTGGTTTTAAAAAATTATTCATAGAAGAAAAAGCAAGCTTTTAGTGTGTGGTGACAAACAAGTAAACATGAGGAGAATAAATCAAGGGATGGTGCCCACAGCCCTGGAGGGTGTGTGGCAGGGACAGAGATAAGGAGTTTGATGGGCATGGTGCTTCTCCATTTCTCAACCAGCTTTCACTTATGCCTATATCCAAGTATGTACCCTTGGCATATCCTCTCCTTTCTGATCCTTCTCCCTCATTTCTGTCTTCATGGACAGGAGAAGAAAGAGCTGGATGAGCGGTGACAACATTGCCACCAGCAGCCCTCCTTCTATGTCCCAATTACAAGAGGCATTAGTCAAAGCAAAAGAGAAGGTATGAGATACAGTTGGAATGAGATGAAAATTTGAAGATAAAATGGGAGTTTTTACTCCTTTTGTAGTAAAAAAAAATCCCCATCAATCTGGGGGGAAGTGATATTTTACAGCAGTTGGGATTTCAATTGAGCATTTCGGCTTTTTAGGCAAGTCACTGTTAAAGGCCTGGCAGCCCTTACACCTATCCCCATCCAATGGGAAATTAATACACCAGTGTGAGTGGAGCAATGTCCCTTAACCAGTGGAAAAAATCAGGCCTTATTAGATATACTAAAGGAGAAACTTGACCAAGGACACCTACAACCTTCTCTAAGTCCTTGGAATTCCCTGTATTTGCTATGAAAAAAGAAATCTGGAAAATGGAGTATATTGACTGATTTGAACAAAGTGAATGAACAAATGAATAATGGGAACTCTTCAGCCTGGGCTTCCATCTCCTACTCAACTGCCTAGAGAATGGCCTCTTTGAGTTGTAGACATTAAGGATTGTTTCTACTTTATCCTTCTTGATAGGGAGGATATGAAAAGATTTGCCTTTTCAGTGCCAGAAATAATGTTGTTACCTGAGCCTTATAAAAGATTTGAATGGATTTGATTTTTGCCACAGGGAATGAAAAACAACCCTACCATGTGTCAAATGAATGAACCCTACTCTTATTCCAATAAGCATTTCCAAGAGTTGTTTTTACATTACATGGATGATATATTGGGGTATGCTCCTAAGGAGCAAATGTTGGAAGCATGCCTACAAAAGATAATAGAAATACTAAGGAACTACCAATTGTATATAGTCCCACATTGAGAGCCAAATGTCCAGACCCACTCATTGGAGGATTTCAGTACCAGCCTGAATCCTGATGATGGGTGAGGAGTAAAGGGGTGGAACCCTTGAAGGTAATCAAGACAAGCATCTGTTTATTTAAAATTCACTAAGCTTTATATAATCTAAGATATTTACATAACTATAGTTCACTGTGCATGTGGGACCACATAAACAACTTGCTATTGAGTGCAAATGTCTCCTTGCTACTTTAGTATATAACTTTGCTTTAATTACAATACACTTTGTCATGTGCCCTGACTTCTCAAGAAGGCCAAGATGCTATTACAAGATGTGGAGCCAAACTAGTCACATTAGCAGAGTTCCATTGGACTAAAGAGTTTTATACCTCACCCAGTGTTCCCCACTATCTGTGAGCTTCTACAAGAGATCACACTATTGGACATAGGTACTCAAGTTGTCAAAGACTATATATATATATAGTCTGTCTGTGTAGTGGCATTTTATTTTGTAGGAATAAATAATTCAAAACAAATTGTGGCATATGAATTTGGCATAACATTGTTGAATAGTAAATGGTGAATATGAAAAATTGAAAGATAGAAGAAAATATGGGAAAACTTGAATGAAATGATAGTGAAGTAAACAAAACCAAAAGATATTTGTCTTGTCTTAGTGTTTTATACTTGGTAAGACACTGCTGTTGTATAAATTTTTTCACTTGTTACAAGGAAGGGTTCAAAGCTGAAATATAGGAAGAAGGATATAACCAAAAAGGGCTAGCTAACTGATGGCCAGACTGCACAGTTTATTGGTATCCATTCAATGTCAAAAGATTTCAAAACAAGTTCTTAGCATGTCAGCTGAGTACTTTTTAAAAGATTGAGGAGAATATGGATAAGAAACATGCAGAATAAGTACTCATGGATGGGCTATGTTCTACATTATCAGAAGGAGTATAATTTGATTTGATTTGATGATTTGATTTGATGATTTGAACACAGGTTCAACAAAAGATCTAAGCATAATAGTTTTAATTCTCTTATGAAAAATTAAATAAATATTAAAAAAGAAAAATATGATTAAGAAGTTTGATGATAAAGTTAATTTGATTTTCAAGAAATATGTGTTAGTGAGTAGATTAAAATTAAGAATCTAGATGTTTCTACTCACCTTTCAGATTGGCTAAGATGACAGGAAAAGATAATGATGAATGTTGGAGGCAATGTAAGTAGGGTTGTGAACTGATCCAGTCATCCTGGAGAGCAATGGGGAACTATGCCCAAAGGGTTATTAAACTGTGTATACACTCTGATTCAGTAATCTCATCATTGGGTCTGTATCACAAAGAGATCATAAAACAGGGGAAAGAACCCACATGCACAAAGATGTTCCCAAAAGCTCTTTCTGTAGTGTTAAGGAATTGGAAATTGAGTGGATGGCCATCAGTTGGGCAATAGCTGAATAAGTTATGGCATATGAATATGTGATAGTATTGTTCTATAGGAAATGATGGACAGGCTGATTTCAGAAAAGCCTGGAAAGACTTACATGAACTGGATGCTGAGTGAAGTGAACAGAACCAAGAGAACACTAAATAATGGCAAGATAATGTGATGATCAATTGTGATGGACAAGGCTCTTCTCAGCTGTATGGTGACTCAAGGCAATTATATTAAACTTGGGATGGAAAATTCCATCCACATCCAGAGAGGAAACTATGGAGACTGAGTGTAGAAAAAAAGCACTTTATATTTTCAACCTTATTTGTTTGATTATTGCTTATTATTTCTTGTGTTTCTTTTTTCATTTTAATCTGATCTGTCTTGTAAAAAATGTAAATATGGAAATAGTTGAAAAGGATTGTACATGTTTAACCTAAATCAGATTGCTTACTGTCTTGGTGAGAGGGGAAATAAGGAAAGGATAGCAAGTAATTTAAAATTCAAAATCTTACAAAAATCAATGTTGAAAACGATCTTTGTGTGTATTTGGAAAAATAAAATACTAGTGAGAAAAAACTAACAAAATAAAGACAGAATTGAGTCAAATTTATAAGAATACAAGTCATTCCCCTATTGATTAATGATCAAAGAATATGAGAAGGCAGTTTTCAGCTGAAGAAATCAAAGTTATCTATAGGCATATGAAGAAGTACTCTAAATAATTTTTAATAAATAAATGCAAATAAAAACAACTTTGAGAAACCACTTCCTAAATATCAGATTTTTGAAAATGATAAAAATGGAAAGGGATAAATATTGGCAAGGATGTGGGATAATTGAGACACTAATGCGTTGTTGATAGAATTGTGAATTGGTCCAACCATTCTGGACAGCAATTTAGAAGTAGGATCAAAGGGCAACCAAACTTTGGATATCCTTTGAACCAACAATACCATTACTTGGTCTGTATACCAAAGAGATAATAAAAAGAAAAGAAAAGGACGTAAATGTACAAATGTATTTACAGCAAGGAACTGGAAATTGGGCAGATTCAACCATTAAGGGAATGGCTGAAAAAGTTCTGGAATACAGATGTAATAGAATACTTTCATGCAAAAAAATTGATGAACAGGCAGATTTCAGAAAAACGTTGAAAGACTTGTGCAAAAAGCTACAAATCTAAATGAGCATAAACAGAAAAACATTGTATAGTATCGGCAAAATTGTTTGATGACCAACCATGATTGATTAAGCTCTTCTCAGTAACACAATGATTCAAGAGAAGTACAAAAAGAGAGAGAGAGAGAGAGAGAGAGAGAGAAGTACAAAGTTCTTTGGAAGGGAAATGCTATGCATAATCAGACAAAGAACTGATGCATTCTGAATGAAGATTGAAATATATATTTTTTTCATTTTATTCTGATGTTTTTCTTTCCATCTGTGTCTTCTTTCACAACTGTGACTAACATGGAACTATGTTTTACATCATAGTGCAAGCATAGAGTATGTCAAATTGCCTATTATCTTCAGAAGAAGAGAGAGGAAGGTAGGAGGGAGAAAATTTAAAACTCAAAATCTTGTAAAAATAATGTCAGAAAAATCTTTTTTTCAATATATGGAAAAAATCAAATCCTACTTTAAAAACAAATTGCAAAATCTGGTGATTCTCCACATTGCCAAATATATATTAATTGATGATTCCTAATTCATTGAAGGGATATGAGTGACAATTTGGTGGAATCAGTTTAGAAGGGGAACAGAAAGGTCCAAGACTTTATAATTTTGAGGAAGGGAAAATGGAACTAAGGATTGAAGAGAAATAGGAACTCCCACCTTAATGGTTTCCTATGGGTGGGAATAAGACGTCAATGTCCAAAAAGTTCAGAGTACCATTATAGAGGCCAGAAATTATGACAGTAAAGCAGTTTTAGTCTGCTTATTGGAGGTGTAATAATACATTCTTTATATTTGAAATTGCCATGGAAAGACACTTCTGACAAAAGTGACTTCTGACTTTGCTCCATCAGAAGAAAAAAATCCTACCTTTGGCATTACTTAGATAATTGCATTATTGATCTGCAATGCTATTGTGAAGGTTTTATTAATAAAGTGTATATTCATTAAGAGAGAATATCTCATGCTTTACAATGAAAATATAGATCTGTAATTCCCAAATTGCATCTGAGATAACTCCTTTCTCAAGCTCATTTCTATTCTAATTGGAAGATGTGTTGAATTTTTCACAATATATTTATAATAAGTTACAATTTAGGAGGGAAGGGAAGGTAAAGCAATAAACTTAGAGAAGGAATTGTGAACCTTTAACACTTTGCAACTTGCTTTATTAAAAAAAAAAAGAAGTAAATGTGTGTGTGTGTGTGTGTGTGTGTGTGTGTGTGTGTGTGTGATGAGATTCTACTCCACCAAGCAGTTGTCCCTTTTCTAAAGCCTCAAAACACATAAGGTCTAATTGTTCCCCCCAGCTCCAGAGATTTCTTGAATTTGGGATGTATCCTAAGATAAGATCCCAAGGGAAATAAAGGCAAATTATAAAGGCTTTTTGCACACAACCTCAGAGTTAGGTTGGAACTTGCTTTATGAAAAAAGTAAGCAAATAAACAAGTGTGTGTGTGTGTGTGTGTGTGTGTGTGTGTGTGTGTGTGTGTGTGTGTGTGTGTGTGTGTCTGTGTGTGTGTGTGTGTGTGTGTGTGTGTGTGTGTGTGTATGTGCTATGAGATTCTACTCCACCAAACAGTTGTCCCTTTTCTAAAGCCTCAAAACATCCAAGGTCTAATTGCTCGCACAGCTCAAGAGATTTCTTGAATTTTGGATGTATCCAAGATAAAATCCCAATGGGAAATCAAGGCAAACTATAAAGGCTTTTTGCACACAACACATCTCAAGTCCTGGGACTATTGAAGTCTAGGAGAGAATCAAGGTAGTAGTGGTTGTTTAATTTGGATAATTTGGTCTAATAATGAGAAGAATACATAGTTGCCAAATACACACTGGCTTAATTTCATGGAACCTAAAATAGAAGGTTTGGGGGAGAAAACTCCCATCTTCCCTTCATGAGAAACTTGAGAAAAGGAGGAAAGATTTCTCATCCCCAGTCAACTATGTTCTCTCACGGACATGTAAGTTCACCCAATTTTGATCTATCACCTCTTTTGATGTTGGCAACAGAATGGAGAACTATAGGTTGGTTGGCACTATTTAATAATTCCCAAGGTTGGAGATCATGTTCCTATAAGATTCTCTAGAACAGAAAGAAAGGAAAAGATATATTGGGCCATCAGCATCTAGGGGTTGTTGGCTGGGTTCTTTGAACCATAGGAATTCAGCAATTTTGACGTAGCTATCCAGACACAAAAAGTGGAGATTCAACAGATGGTATCATACTTTAATAAGGAATCACCTTAATTTTTTTCTAAGAGGAAATCTCTGTTGATTGTGGAAAACTCAGTAACAGACTAGATAGGTTCCTTGGCTTGGGGCAAAGATATCCTGTGTCCTAATCTAGTCTCTGAAACACAAACTCTGTAATTGTCAGCAAGTCACTTGTTCTATTTGAGACTGTTTCCTTATTTGTAAATAGATATAATACCTATGGAATCTGCCTAGCAGGTTTGTTGAGAAGGTCAATGAGCTAATGTAAAGAAAAATTTTTATAAACATTTTAAGTTGTATATATGACAGCTGTCATGACCATTATCCATGAAATGTTTGACCATTATCCATGAAGTATCCGGAAGAAGTATTTATTATGAATTTTTGAAAACTTGAGTTCCAGGTCAAGCCTTCAACTAAATTTTTGATCTTAAATTTCTAGGACTGCTATTTGAAGTGAAATATCTTGATATATCTGTGATGATTATAGATAATCAAATGATTTTTCTACTTAGCAAGGACGTATTCTGCCAACTATGTCCCCACTGTTCCTATGTTTTGGCTATGTATTTCAAAAGGCACTATCAAAGTTGCTGAATAGTTGTGATTTTTAATTTCTAAGCAGTTATCTAGGTTTGATAACTTTCTCATTCATAGGAATGAAAAAGAAAGTCAGCATAAAATAGGAACAAGGACTCAAGGCTGGTCATTCATTCTAATATTCCTTTTCTGTTTTTCTCATTTCTTACGATGGACATTTTTTTTTGTTTACAATTTCAAATGCTTATTGAATAGCATGTCTTTGAATAATAGCAAACAATAATATTTGAAATATTTTTCAATGATAAAGATCAAAAAAGATGTAAGCAAATTGAAAGAATGATGAATTATTGGTGGAGTTGTGTGATTTAATGCTTCTGGAGAGCAATTTGAAATGATGTCCAAATCATATAAAACTGTGCATATTTTTTGATTTAGTAATACCACTACTAGATCTGTATCCTAAAGAGATATTAAAAAAGAGAAAAGGACTGATATGCACAAAAATGTTTATAGCAGCTATAGCTGGGTTGTTAAAGAAGTAGAAATAGAGAGGATGCCCATCAATTAGACAATGGCTGAACAAAATGTGACATAATAATTTAATGGAATACTATTCTATAAGAAATGATAAGCAGCTATTAAGTCTGTATCCCAAAGACATCATCAAAGAGGGAAAAGGACTCACATGTGCAAAAATGTCCAGCAGTCCTTTTGGTAGTAACAAAGAACTGAAACTGAGTGGATGCCCCTCAGATGGGGAATGACTGAATAAATTATGATATATGGATGTGATGTAATAGTATTCTTCCATAAGAAATAGTGAGCAGGGTGATTTGAGTAAGGTCTGAAAAGACTTAATGGAACTGATGCTGAATGAAGACAGCAAAACCAAGAGAACATTGTACACAACAGCAAAAAGATTATGTGATGATTCACTGTGATGGATTTGGCTCTTTGCAACAATGAGGAGATTCAAGGCAATTTCAATAGACTTGTGATGGAAAGTGCCATCCACACCCAGAGAGAATGCTATGGAGACTATAAATGGATTGACACATAGTATTTTCACTTTTTGTTGATGTTCTTGTTTGTTTGCTTGTTTCTTTTTTTCCTTTCTTGTGTTTTGTCCCTTTTGAGCTGATTTTTTTTGCACAGTATGAAGAATATGGAAATATGTTCAGAAGAATTGCACATGTTTTACCTATATCACATTATTTGCTATCTTGGGATGGGGGGAGGGAAGAAGAGGAACACAAGATTTTGCAAAGGTGAATGTTGAAAACTAGCTTTTGTATGCATTTGGAAAAATAAAATTTTATTAAAAACATGTTTTTTAAATGATGAACAGCCATATTCCAGGGAGAAAATTAAGAAATGCTTACATGAACTGATACAGAAGGAAGTAGCCAGAACCAGCAGAACATTGTACAGAATAACAGCAACAGTGTGTGGATGATTACCTTTGATAGACTTTGTTCTTCTCAGCCATACAATGATTGAAGAAAATTCCAAAAGACTCATTGATGCAAAATGCTATCCACAGGCAAGAGAAAGCACTATGGAGTCTGAATGAAAACAAAGCATACTATTCTTGATTTTTGTTGCTTTTTTCTTTCATTTTGTTCTTCTTCTTTTACAATACAACTAATGCTGAAATGTGTCTAATATGGTTGTACAACTATGATCTATATCAGATTACTGACTGTCCTGGAAAAGGAAAGGGGGAAAGAGATGGACAAAGAGAGGGAAAAAATAGAAATCAAAATCTGATAAAAGTAAATGTTTAAAGTTAATAATTTTTTAAAAAAGTTTAAAAATATATCTCTCAAATGGGAAGAAATAACAGTCATTCCATCTATTCATTTGTTTGAAATGCCTTAATATCATGTACCTCAGAGCTCCATTTCATTACAGTCATGGTAATTAAAAGTTGTTACTAACAGTCTCAAGTGAAAAAAGGATAGACTTTCTTCCAGTATGTTCTAATCTTCCCAATTGAGTTATAAAGGTTTCCATGAAGAAGATAAAATGGTCATCAAAGATGAATTTGTATCAAGCCAAACTAACTCACAGTTTTTATTTGATGTCTCTATGCACTCTCTGCTTTCATTTGTTTTCCCCCAGGGCTGACTCTCTCATGAAGATCAAGAATTACACAGAGGTGACTGAGTTCATCCTCCTGGGAATCCCTCATACAGAAGGACTGGAGACTATGCTCTTTGTCATTTTCTTATTCATCTACATCTTTACCCTGCTGGGGAACTTCCTCATCCTCTTGGCCATCATCTCCTCCTCTCGCCTTCATACACCTATGTATTTCTTTTTGGGACTATTATCTACTTTTGACATATATTTTCCTTCAGTGAGTTGTCCTAAAATGCTTGTTTTTCTCTCTGGAAGAAGGAGAGCCATCTCTTACAGAGGATGTGCCACCCAGCTCTTCTTCTACCATTTTATAGGATGTGCTGAAGGTGTTCTCTATTCTGTGATGTCATATGACCGTTTTGTTGCCATCTGTCATCCCCTGCGCTACACAGTCATTATGAACCCCAGACTTTGTGTGGTCTTTGCCACTTGTACCTCATTGATTAGCTGCATCCATGCCACTGTATTGACATCACTCACCTTCCAGTTGCCTTATTGTGGTCCCAATGAAATAGACTATTACTTCTGTGACATTCCTGTTATTTTACCTTTGGCCTGTGCTGACAGCTCACTGGCCCAGAGGGTGGGTTTCACTAATGTTGGTCTTTGGACTTTAGCATTATTTTCCACTATTATTGCCTCCTACACCCGCATTGGAATAGCTATTTTGAGAATCCGTTCAGCTGAAGGCAGGAGCAAAGCTTTCTCTACCTGCAGTGCTCACCTTACTGCAATCATGTGTGCCTTTGGACCAGTTATCATCATCTACTTTCAGTCTACACCTAATCCTTTGCTTGGTGCTGTAGTTCAAATTTTGAATAACATTGTTTCACCTATGCTGAACTCTTTAATTTATTCTCTAAGAAACAAGGAAGTAAAAAGGGCTTTGAAAAGAGTTTTGTGTGGCTCTAACTTTAATGGCCTAAATTAGGAAACCTGACTTTCTCTGGCCAGTTACCTGTTTCTATCTTAGTGTGGATAAAGGTTATGAGATTCCTCTTATTCATTGAATGGTAACCATGGTTTTGCCCTCTCTCGTTCCATTTTTTTCTGTATAGTACATGCAAACAGAAAAAATTAACTAGTTGAGTTCTTTTTTTTTTTTTTTTACATAAAGGGTTTTTCATTGGGATTCAGCTTGATCTTGCTGTTCATGAAGCATCTGTAATGAGAAAGAAGGTGACTAATACTTCAGTTGAAATAATTATCTTAAAAGAAACTCATTTTTTTAATGTACCTGTCTTTCTCTGGTAGTAGTTTTGAATAGCGTTTCTTGATGGTAGTAAAAAAGAGTTTAGAGCTATGTTTAGACCCTTTCCCCACTATTTTAAAATCATCAAATCCCTTTGACAGCATATCCCATTCACTCCTCCTTTACTCTAGATTGTTGAAAAGGTAGCCCTTCTCCTTACCAAGATTTTCTATTTATATCTTTGATCTTATCCAATCCTCTTATCTCATCTGGCAAGTTATCATTTTGTGTAATCTTCAATTTTTATCTGCTGGATCAATCCCTGATGTCACCCCAAACCCAAAAATATATCTTCCACCAATCTTTAAAAAAATCATTTTTTTAATCTCACTAGTTTTTCATCCTTAATTCTCTTGATGGCTAAATTCTGATAAAGAAGAGTCTACATTTTCTCTTTTACTAACAATAATTTATTGAATTAAATAAGGATTCAAAAAAGAAAAATATGACCAAAAAGTATGATGGTAAAGTTGTTGACTGGACTCTCCATTAAAAAAATTAATAGATTAAAATTAAGAATCCAGATTTTTCTACACACCTCTCAGATTGGCTAAGATGAGAGGAAAAGATAATGATGAATGTTGGAGAGGATGTGAAAAAACTGAGACACTGATACATTTTTGATGGAGTTGTGAACTGATCCAATAATTCTGTATGCACAAAGGGCTATCAAACTGGGCATTCTGTTTGATTCAGCAGTGTCTCTATTGGGCCTGTATCCCAAAAAGATCATAAAAAAGGGAAAAAGATCTACGTGTGCAAAAATGTTTGTAGCAGCCCTTTTTGTAGTGGCAAAAACCTGGAACCTGAATAAATACCCATCAATTAGAGAATGACTGATTAAGTTATGGTATATAAATATAATGGACTATTATTGTTCCATAAAAAACAGTCAGCAGGATGATTTCAGAAAGGAGAGATTTTTATAAACTGATGCTAAGTGAAGTGAGTAGAACCAGGAGAACATTATGTACAGAAACAGCAAGATTATATGATCATCAATTGTGATGGAATTGTCTCTTTTGAACAGCAAAGTGGTTCAGGCCAGTTACAATGGACATGTTATGAAGAGAGCCATCTACACCCAGAGAGAGGACTGTGGGAATTGAGTGTGGATTACCACATAGCATTTTCACTCTTTTTGTTATTTGCTTCCATTTTGTTTTCTTTCTCCTTTTTTTCCCTTTTTGATCTGATTTTTCTTGTGCATCAAGCTAATTGTGGAAATATGTATAGAAAAATTGCTTTTGTTTAACAATCCAATGATTGCTTGCCATCTAGGGAAGAGGGCGGAGGGAAAGGAAAAAAAATTGAAACAAACACAAAGTTTGCAAAGCTGAATGTTGAAAATTGACTATGTATATATTTTGAAAAAAATCTTTAATCAAAAAAAAAGAAAATTATGCATATGTTTTGAAAATAAAAATCATTAATAAAAATAAAAGAGGAAAAAAGAGAAAAACAAAGAATCCTGGTGTTTTTCAGGAAACATTCTCTTTCTGAGTCTCCATGTTAAGGACCCCTCTCTCTTACTCTTCTCTTTGTACTATTAGGAAGCTCTGTTTCACAGTCTAAGGCCAGCAAGCAAACTTTGCCCTGAGCTTGGCATAATAACAATTCTTCTCACTCCTTCCTCTATGTATAAATTCAGCTGCAGCAAATTCCCAAAATTATTTCATACCAGACTCAGATGGTCCTTGAGCTTGGACAAGCCCCTACAAGATCCACATTCTAGTCATGAACCATGATATGAATCAAACTTCTTTTATTGTTGAAGTTAGTCCTCATTATCAAAGCTATAACTTACTGCATACCCATTACTATATTTATTAAGATTTGCCATACTTAAATGGTCTCCTGCTAGAGGAGTGTCTAGTTTCCCTCCTCCAAGAGAATAAGGAAAGCTTTTGCCTATGCCTCCAGTGTGTCATCAAATTCTGTGGCATGACCATAAGGGTCAAAGGGATAAAATGGTATGATAAATAAGAAAAATTTAGAAAGTACATCTGACCAACAATATGAAAGTAAATACTATTAAATTTGTCTATTTTGTCAAGAATTGATACATATGATGTAAGTATTATGGAGAGTGGTTAGAATAGGGATAATATTTGGGGGAGATAAAGGAAGGGTAGACTAAGCTAAAGCATTAGAAGGGATTTATGTGAATATTGCAATTGCCTACAAAACCTCTCTCCAAAATTTCTAATATTTGGGATCAAATTCCTTTTCATGGACCAACCAATTGTTTGGTGGTGGATTTTTCCAAAAGATTACAAGATAATTTTCAACTTTGAAAGTCATATGATTATACATCTCACTTAGAGATGAAATTTATTTATAATTAAATACAATTCTGAGAATTCAAATTGGCAAAAAGATATGAAAACATACTCATTGATATATCTATTAAGATTTACCCACACTCAGGTGGGTCTATTACTAAACTAATTTCTTTCTTTGGTAATTAATTTTAAATGATTTTTCTTTTTGTATCTAAAGACCAAATTGTTTCCTTTGGAAAAATTTAATTTTTTTAAAGAAGGATTTATATTCCCTTTGGTACTCTTTTGTTGATGAAGAACCTTCAGATAGACTTTTCATTTTTCTTTAGTAAAGTTCTATTTTCATTTAGTAAAGTAATTAAGGAAGAGAAAACGAGCTTTGACAATGGGTAAAATGTCTGTCAATAGAATTTTTATCTCTTTGTCAATACAAAAGCAGAAATTAGCATTAGTTCCTAAGTATTAACTGAAATTGTATACTATTCAATGACAAGTTCAGATGTATTCTTGCTTCTTCCTATTCTTCTTCCCACAGTTGCCTTCCAAGCATTGACCCCCTGTAGGTGTCTAGAATCTGTATCTCTCTTTCTCCTGTCCTCTGCTATTCCATTAAGAGTGTACTTTGAGCTATTTATTTTGAGAACAAAAATGCTTTGTGTCTGAAAAGAAGAAGGTGGGGAGATAGAAATAAATGACTGGAAAAGGTTGTTCTGATTCCCCAAATTCTATTACTATTAAAGATTATTCAAAATTAAATTCAGACTATTTCTCTTCTCCTTCCCTCACTGCCACCAAAAGAGAAGTCCCCTGCCCCCCAAAATCCTTCTTCATTGTTCCTTAAGGTCAACAAGCACATATTAAATATATACAACATTTTCTATATCTTCATGGTATAGAGGACCCCATGTAACCAAGAAATGTTTAACAAAAGTATATAAAAATACAACATAGATAATATTAACTTGTGGTTTTTCAACTAAATATATGGCCTACAAATTATTTATATTTGGCAACACTGCTTTAGGAGACAAGAAAATGTTTTGTAAATTATTAAAGCACAATAAAAATGAGAGATATAGAATGCCAGCCTCAAATCAAGAAGCTTCTGTTTCCATTTGTGCTTTTTGACACTTTTAGCTGTGTGAATCTTGAAGAGTCAGTTCACATTTGATTACCCTGGGGGATAAGGAGTAGGGGAATAGAAGAGAGAGAAAATTGGGAAAAGAGATAATCAGTAGCAAAACTTTTGTGCAAGGACAGGGTAAAAGGAGAAAAAATAGAATAAATGGAGAATGCATTCAGTTAACAAGAGTAATTGTGGGGAAAAAAATAAGAGAAGGAGTCTGGGAAGACTGCAAAGCAGGCCAGTAAATTTCAAGCTCTCCAAATTGGTGCCTCAGGGCAAACATAGACTGGTAAAATACAAAGAAAATTTGGGGTAGAATGGAGTACACCTGAGCCAACCCCTAGAAAACCCAAAGAAAGACCCTAGGATGGAGATTAACCTGTATGAAATACAAACACCTCCAAGATAGCTTCATAGAAACACCAAATGGGGACTTCTGGCACTAACTGGGTTTGGCTGGAGCTGCAGCAGGAACCATAGAAATTTTCACCTTCTGAACTGTGAGGAATTGGGGGCCTGAGTCCAAGAAGACTGAATGAATCTTCGCTGATTAGAAACAGCAAGCCCAGCTGTGCTGCAGAGATGTTGCCCTGGGCTAGAAGGAATTGGCAGAGCTAATAAATGCAGAAGCAGTAGGGCAGGGATGCTGCTGGCTGTGGGAACTTAGAAGAGGGGAAGTTGTTGGTTTGGAGTTTCAAGTCAGAGGGGAAAGCTGAAGTGAAGCTAGAGGAACCATTACCCACAATTAGAGGTGCTTACATTAACATTTCTCATTTTAAAAATGCATCAGCAAAGAAGAACCCAACTGTAGACATTTACTATGGAAATGAGGAAGACCAGAGTTCATATTCAGAAGGACAGTGAAGTTTTTAAAAAACCCTCTTCTCCCCCAAAAGAGTAATGTTAAATGGCTCTTTCTCCAGGGAGAATTTATAGAAGAATTCAAAAAAGAATTTAAAAATCAAATAAGAGAAATTGAGGAATAATAAATAGTAAATGAACAAATAAGTAAATAAAGAGCAGACAAGAAAAACAAGATGATTATGAAAAAATAGCCAATAGAAAAAGAGATAGAGTCTCAAAGAAAAAAATAATTCTTTGAAAATTAGAACTGGGCAGGGAGAAGATAGTGAAGCTATAAGAGACCAAGAACTAACAAAACAAAATATAAAGAATGAAAAAATAAATCTGAAACTGCTTATAAAAAAAAAAACAGATCTGGAGAGTAGATTAAGAGGAGAAAATATAGGAATAATTGGACTAACTGGGACAAAAAAAAGAACTTTGACATAACAATACAAGAAATAATCCAAGAAAATTGTCCTGGAGTGATAGAACATGAGTAGAAAATAGAAATAGAAAAAAAAATCCACTGATTACCACCCCAAAGAGGTCCCTTGTGAAAAACACATAGGAATATTATTTGTCAAATTTTAAACCCCCCAGATAAAAGAGAAAATTTTGCAAGAAAAAAGAAAAACAATTCAAATATGCTGGAGCTACAATTAGAATTGTACAGGATTTATCAGCAGCTATAATGAAAGATCACAAGTCCTGAAACCATATATACTGGCAATCAAAAGAACTAGGCCTGTGGTCAAAAATATCATATCTAGCAAAATTATCCATAATATTGAATGAAAAAAATAGACATTCAATGAAGTTGCACATTTTCAGAACTTTTTTTCAACCAGACCCAAACTTAATAGAAAATTTAACATAAAAGAGCCAATTTCTCTGGTGTTCTTGTTTGGTTTTCTGGAGGTCTCTGGAGCAGCCTTCTTTTAATCAGAGTAATCACCAGGTATTAAAGTTCAAATTCTTTATTATCTCCTTCACAATCTAATTTCCTTGCCTGGGGGCCTAGCTAACTTTCTTGAGAGCCTGTCAGAAGTCTTGGTTTCAGTGGAGAAGCAAGGGAGGAGAGCCTGCCACCACGGTGGTGTGAGATGGAGTGAATGAATCTATCTCTGAGTCCCCCAGGAGAGCCCCCAGAAGCCTGACTGAAGATGGAATGAATCTCTCTTCTTGGCTCCCAGAGCTTGAGCTCCTGCCTCCAGTCCTTTGTCTTCTCTGGCTCTGAATCTGGCTGAGTTTGTGGAAGCTTTATATGCTCTATTTTGAGTATAAACCAATCATTATATCACTAGGAAACCATTATTTGTTCTAAGATTAAATCAATCATACTGAATTTAGAGAACTATTGATCACCATGCTAAACTAGATAACCATTGTATCATCAATTCCACTGAATTAGCATCTTGTAAGAATTCTTGTTTCAAGTTCAGAGTTCTGGCCCATAACAAATTTCAAAGATTAATTTCAAAGAACTTAACATGGACAAATTGTTTATTTTTTTACATGGAAATGTATATATGTTATGTTTAAGAGTGACATCAGTACTTGGGTAGTTCAAAAGAAAGAGTAGGGCAGAGTTGAGTATAATCTGACTAAAAACCAAAATTATCTAGGTAAAGTTAAAAATAGTAATTATTTTTTACAAATGAGGTACAGAGGGAAAATAAACACAGAGTCATTAGGGAGAGAAGAGCTTGTAGTGCTGAAAATCTACTCACATTGGGAATAGGTTTAAAGAGGTAATACTACCTATATATCTATGACATATATATATATATGTGTGTGTGTGTGTGTGTGTGTGTGTGTGTGTGTATTAATGATATAGCATCTTCCAAAATCTGTAAAGAAATTAGGGGGGAAGGATGAAAGCAAGAAATAGGATAAGGTGAGATATAGAATTATGCATCAATGGCAGTGGGACAAGGTGTGTAGATTATTAGAAAAAGGATAAAGGGGGAAATGATAATATAAAATAAGGTGGGGGTGCAGAAGGATGTTTAGATTAATTGGAGTGGGATAAGGTATAAAGATTAATGGGAATGGGATGAAAAAGGAAGGAAAGGATGGGAGAAGAAGACAAGGGGAAGATCCATATTTGGACGTGGTTAAGTAATAGCAAGGCAAGTTTAAAAGAAATTGAAGCAAGTTTCTCTGATAAAGAGAAAATAAGATTCATTCCCCATTTGATAAAAGATCAAAAGATAAGAACAGTTTTCAGATGATGTAATCATAACTATCCATAGCAGGGTCCTCAAACTTTTTAAATTGGGGGCCAGTTCACTATCCCTCAGACTGTTGGAGGGATGGACTATAGTAAAAACAAAAACTTTGTTTTGTGGGCCTTTAAATAAAGAAACTTCATAGCCCTGGGTGAGGGGGATAAACATCCTCAGCTGCTGCATCTGGTCTGCGGGCCGTAGTTTGAGGACCCCTGATCTATAGCCTTATTTTAAAATGCTTTAACTCACTATAATTGAAGAAATACAAATTAAAATAAGTCTGAAGTATTACCACATACCTAGTAGGCTGGCTAATAGGACAGAAAACCAAAAAATTAACAAATATTGATGGGAATGTGGGGAAAATGAGACATTAATGCACTGGTGGTGGAGTTGTGAGCTGATACAACTATTCTATAAAGCAATTTGCAGTGATGCCCAAAAGGCTATAAAATCATGCATTTCCCTTGATTTAGAAATACCACTATTAGATCTGTATCTGAAAAGAAATCTTAAAGAAAACAAATAATATTTATAACATCTCTTTTCTGAGGATTAAAAATTGGAAATTAGGAGGAAATCTTTCAATTGGGGAGTGACAATAAATTGTGATATAATTTTGATGAAATACTATTTGCTAAAAGAAATGATGACCAGGATGCTCTCAGAAAATTCTGGAAGACTTATATGAACTGCTACAAAGTAAAACGTATATATATATACAAAGTAACAGCAACATTGTAAAAAGATCAGCTATGAATTATATATATCATAGATATTTTCAGCAATACAATGATTCAAGGTAACTCTGAAGAACTTAAGATGAAAAATCTTTCCAGATAAAGAACTGATGGACTCTGGATACAAAGCATATTTTTTTCACTTTATTCTTTCTCATGACTTTTTCTTTTGATCTGTTTCTTTTTTCACAACTGCGACTAATATGGAAATGTGTTTTACATGATAGCATATGCATATAAACTAGCTCAAACTGCCTACCTTCTTCAGAAGAGAGGAGGGGAAGGAGGGAAGAAGTGAGAAAAATTTAGAACTCATAATATCTTGAAAATGAATATTAAAAACTTTCTTATAATGTGTCTGGGGAAAAAATAAAAGTATCATACAAAAAAAATGAAAACATGGAAATATTTCCACAAAATAATGAAGAGGGAAATGAGCAAAACTAAGAAAACACTGTGTATAACAGCAACAGTTTCAAGAACAACTTTGAATGAATAATTTGTTTTGATTATTATAAATACCCAAATTAAACTATAAATGATATATGAAGAAAGATGTTATTTGCAATCAGTGGGAAAAAGTGATAAATAGAAGTATTTATAGGATAATTTTATGTGTTTGTGTATGTGTGCATTCAATGGTGGCCATGTATAGGGTGAAGTGGGAGGAAGAAAGAAAAAAAAAAGAAAAATTTATATAGTTTTGTTCTGTAAAATATGTAAATTTGTATTTTAAAGGAATAGCAAATTGCACACAATGGTTGTCAAGTTTCACATGTAATAATGTTTGTACTATTATGGAAGTACTTTTTTTATTCCACAAATTAAAATAAACTTTAAAAAGAAGTGGTAACTGTGTAAAAACTTGAAGCAAGCTTGAGATTTTAAGTGACATAGGTGAAAAAAGAATATATTCCAAGCATGTGGGGCATGTATATGTTTATATGTGTGCGTTCTAAAATTTGTTTCCCCACTACTTTCTACATAGTAAGAGATTAATGTGTGTTAAATTGAATTGAATTGTGGCCCAAGATAGAGGGACTGTATATGAAACCTGGGGAAAACATTAGGCTTCCACAGAATCAAGTGAAGAGATATGGAGAATGATGCTACCATGCTATATGGGGTAACTCAAAAACACAGTTAACATGGTTGAGAATCTGCATTTATGGAATTAGTCAGAAGAACAGAGAAAGTTTCAGGTGTCATGAGTAGCTACACTGTGTAGAAAATAAGAGTATTGAATCTGAATCATGAAGAAATGAATTCATTTCAGTCTCATTTACAGCACAGTCACAAGTTAAATTACAACTTCTCTCTGCCTTCATGTCTTCATTTGTAAAATTGGTAAAATAATAGCACTCCTGTCTCCCAGGATTTTTATGATGATTGAGCAAGATAATATTTGTAAAGTGCTCTGCAAGCCTTAATTGCTCTACAAATCCTAGCTAAAAGAATGGTGGGTAAAAGATGATTCAATTCAATCCAAATAACCTTTATTAAGCACTTATTATGGATATAGTACATCATTAAGCACTGAAAGATACAAAGACAAAACAAAACAGTCCTTATTCTCAAGGAGTTTACATTCTACTTGGGGAAAAATAATGTATGCTAATAAATAAATAGAGTATATACAAATAAGTACAATTTTATTTCAGAAGGGAGAGATCAAAGGTATGCTGAAATATGTTTATCAGACACCTCTCTGATTACACATACACACACATACACACACAAACATGTAATATGTGTTTTAACACACATAGGCATGTTTACATGATACTTTAATTAGAATTAAGATTTTTTTATTACTTTTTTAAGTCTAGATAAGCAGCACAACAATAAATAAATCTCTCATTTGTAATGGTCCATGATTTCCAAGGTATAAATGCTCACAGATAAAATTTAGCAATCAGTTCTGATTACTGGTTTAAGCCAATTGCAGCATATATCTGTTAAATGTGGATGAATAGCAAAAACCTTATATAAGAATAACATTTAAACTGAATTTTAAAGGAAATTAGGAATACATGAAAAGGGAGTATAATCCAACAATGGGGGACTAATTTTGTTCCATTAGACCACAGAAGGAAGAACTAGGATGAATGGATAGAAATTTCAGAGACAGATAATAGCTTGAAATAAAGGAAAACTTCATAACAAAAAAAGGCTGTTTTGAAAAATAGTAGATTTCCTTATTTCTAGCCATATGAAAAGATGCTCCAAGTCATTATTAATCAGAGAAATGCAAATTAAGACACTTGCAAATTAAGACAACTCTGAGATACTACTACATACCTGTCAGATTGACTAGAATGACAAGGAAAGATAATGCGGAATGTTGGAGGGGATGTGGGAAAACAGGGACACTAATACATTGTTAGTGGAATTGTGAATACATCCAAGCCATTCTGGAGAGCAATTTGGAACTGTGCTCAGAAAGTTATCAAACTGTGCATACCCTTCAATCCAGCAGTGTTTCTACTGGGATTATATCCTAAAGAAATCTTAAAGAAGGGAAAGGGACCTGTATATGCACGAATGTTTGTGGCACCCTCTTTGTAATGGCCAGAAACTGGAAACTGAGTGGATGCCCATCAATTGGAGAATGGCTGGGTAAATTGTGTTATATGAATGTTATGGAATATTATTGTTCTGTAAGAAATGACCAGCAGGAGGAATACAGAGAGGACTGGCGAGACTTACATGAACTAATGCTAAGTGAAATGAGCAGAACCAGGAGATCATTATATACTTCAACAACAATACTATATGGTGATCAACTCTGATGGACCCAGCCATCTTCAGCAATGAGATGAACCAAATCAGTTCTAATGGAGCAGTAATGAACTGAACCAGCTACACTCAGCGAAAGAACTCTGGGAGATGAATATGAACCATTACATAGAATTCCCAATCCCTATATTTTTGTCTGCCTGCATTCTTGATTTCCTTCACAGGCTAATAGTACACTATTTCAAAGTCCGATTCTTTTTGTACAGCAAAATAACTGTTAGGACATGTATATTTATATTGTATTTAATTTATATTTTAACATATTTAACATGTATTGGTCAACCTGCCTTTGGGGGTAGGGGATGGGGGTAAGGAGGGGAAAAATTGGAACAAAAGGTTTGGCAATTGTCAATGCTATAAAATTACACATATATATAACTTGTAAATAAAAAGCTATAATAATAAAAAAAGAATTTAAAAAAGAAAAATAGTAGGTTTCCTTGCATTAGAATACTTCAAGCAAAAACCTGCATGTTCTCCTATCAGATTTGTGATAGAAAAGATTCTTGTTCAGGTTTGTGTTCAAAAAGAAGACCTCTGACATTGAAAAGTGACAGATGCTTATTTATGGTTTGCAGATTGTCTAGACTTAAGAAAGTAATAGAAAAAAAATGTATATCTTGAATACATTTTTCATACAAAACCAGTGATGAAGCATTTATCAATACATACCTAAACCAGAACACATACAATCAATACATTTCTTATCAGTACTCATTTGGGCACTTTACCTTTTAATACTTACGTCCTGAAAGTGAACCCAGGCACATTACTAAAGGTGTGAAAAGAGAAAAGGTATAGGCTAGGACACCAACACATCTAAGAATAATTTCATGAATTTTCTCCAAGAGAGTAAATCTAAAACTGAAAAAAGCAGAAATTTGAAAATTAAAATAGTCTGCCAACTAAACACATAATAGAAAGACTGCCAACTAAATACACAATAGAATCCTAGTCTGAATGCCTGAACTTTTAGAGTGATTATTATAAAAGATGAAAATGTGATGAAGATTTTTTCACTTTTTGATTTTCTTTTATTCAATTTTGTGATTTCATTTCTTCTACAATGTTTGGTTAATTGATATCTATCTTCTATTAATATTAACTTCACCTGACTAAAATCTGATTCATGGAATAAATGTAGTAGAAAAGACTTTTTTAATATCTCTCAGAGAAGAAGCCAAAAAGGAATTTGAATTTTCCAAAGTGATTTGGATATTTTGGGGAAAATTTCCCAGGTAACCATCTATGGAAGGATTTACTTCATCCAAAGCTTTGGAGATATCTTTGTGAGCTATATACCCTTTTCCCACAA
The DNA here is from genome assembly GCF_016432865.1 of Antechinus flavipes. NCBI lineage: Eukaryota > Metazoa > Chordata > Mammalia > Dasyuromorphia > Dasyuridae > Antechinus > Antechinus flavipes. The sequence continues at coordinate 381,820,016 of NC_067400.1, read as the reverse complement.
TTAATTCATTGTGCTTTCTTTAAAATGTAGCCTTTTTATTCTATAAATGTAGGATTTTGAAAACTCGATGTTTAAATCTCTATCTTAGTCTATTTACTTTGTTCAATTTTTGTTCAATCTTAATGACATTAAAAGTATGGAATTATTCATCAGTATTTCTAACTGATTGTTGGCTAACAAGAAGCATTAAATTGTTCTGTGTACAAAATTATTTTTCTGTCTCTCTGACATAATTTTACATATAAAAAGACTCATTAAAACCTTGATCTTTGTTCAGGTATTTTTCTACTTCCTGAACCTGTGTTTAAACATAATAAGATACAAGTTCTTACCTTTATGATTTCTGCATTATAGTAGATTTATTTGGCAATAATGACAGGCACCACAAAAGCTAAATAGAACATACTCAAAAAAAGTTGGAAAGCTATCATCCCATTTTGATCATCTTTACCTTGTGAAAGAATAATTGTGTAAAGAATTAAGAAATATTTTTTATGAAGCATCCATAGGAATGAAAAATCTACTGTTTCATTGCCTCAGGGGAAAAAATGAGTCAATTCCTTACCCTGATTTTTGTCTTCAATTTCAGGCTATAGGAAAGTCAAAAGGAAATTGACAATTCTGTTCTTTCACATGTTGTCTGAAATCATCAACTTCTTCCCCACTCCCCACCCCCTCAGATAAAATCATATCTTTGATCCACACTGGCTCTGAAATTAAAGTCATTTATCCTCTCTTGCTATAAGCAGCTTGTTAAGACAAAATATTACAGATAGGTTGTAGTGGAAGGAGTTTCCAATAAATCAATTAAGTCAATCAACAAACACGGCATGTTAGGGATTCAAAGACAAGAAGGAAACAGTCTCTGCCTGCAGAGAGTTTCATCCAATAAAGGAAACAACATATAGATAGACAAATATATCCAGGATACATATAAAGAAAACAAGATAATTTCAGGAATGGGAGAGAAACACTAAGACCTTTGGGTGAGGAGGATCAGGAAAGGATTCAACCAGGAATTCAATGTTTTTTGTATCGTTATTTGGGGGAGAGGGAAGCGGAGAATCTAGATATTCTAAAAGGTAGTGTGAAATGAGTGCATTCCTGGAATGGAGGAGAGAGAGTGACTCAGATGCTAGAGTTCCGGAGAGAGATTAGAGTTGAATATTTAAGTCTTGAATAATATGTGTAGAAATGATAAATCAACCCATAGGATCTGATGAAGTTAAAAAAGAGAAAGAGGGGAGAAAAAACACCAGGAAAGAAACTTAAGGTAATCTATAGTTAGGAGGTAAGATAGGGATGATAGACCAGAAAAAGAGGGGAGTAAGGTCATATAGGAAGAGAATAAGAGAAAAGTGTTATGAAAACCAAAGATGAGAAAATACCCAAGGAGAAAGGGTCTATAACAGTGAAGTATTATACAGATTTAAGAATGAGGACTGAGAAAAGACCATTAATTAGATTGGGCAAGAAACAAATAGTTAATTGGTAACTTTAGAAGGAGAGAGATTATAGTAGAATAATGAGGATAGAGTTCAGCCTGTAACTGTCTAAGAAATTAGTGATAGAGGGAATGTAGACAGATTTTTGTAAGAACTTAGCTATCAAAAGAGGAAAGTCAAGGATGGAAACTTAAAGGTATAGGTAGATCAAATAAATCGATTTTTTCCCCTAAGATTGAGAGCAAAAGGCATATTTGGGAGGGAGGGCCTCAGAGACTGAGTCAGCAGATAAAAACTGAAGATTTACAAAAAGGGATAATCTGCCAAAAAAGAAAGAGAGAGTTGCATGAGATCAAGAGAATAAGTAGAAATCCTTGACTAGAAAAATGGCTACCTTTTCATAGAGACTATAGTAGAGGATGGGTGAATGGGAAATGATGTCAAAAGGTTTGGTGATTTAAAACAGTGAGAAAGGAAATATTCATCATTAACTCTATACCAGTGGAATCATAGGTTTAAACTATCCTTTACTTCCTCCAAAGAAACAATCCCATGAGAAAAACAGGTACATAAAAACATGAGTTTCTCTTAAAATAATTATGTCAAATTAAGAAATATACAGGCATCTTCTTCCTAATCACAGACATTTCATGAACTCTGAAATGAATGTGAATCCTAATGAAAATAAACCTTTAAAAGAAAAATAAAAGAATTCAACTACTATTTTTTTTCTTATGTTGGTCCAATTTTTGGTTCCATATACCACATAGAAAAGAATAATAAAAGAGATAGGGGACAGGGACCTGACTACTAATAAAATGAAAAATGTTCTGATGCACAGTTTCTACACAAAGTTGGAAAGAGGGACTATTTAGAGAGAATGAAACCTCCTTATTTAGGCCTCTGAAGTTAGTTTTGACCCACACAAAACTTTTTTCAAGGCTCTTTTTACATCTTTATTTCTCAGAGAATAAATTAAGGAGTTCAGCATAGGTGAAACAATGTTATTCAAAATTTGAACTACAGCACCAAGCAAAGGGCTGGGTGTAGACTGAAAGTAGATGATGATAATTGGTCCATAGGCACACATGATTGCAGTGAGGTGGGCACTGCAGGTAGAGAAAGCTTTGCTCCTGCCTTCAGCTGAACGGATTCTCAAAATAGCTATTCCAATGCGGGTATAGGAGACAATAATGGTGAAAAATAATGCTAAAGCCAGAAGCCCAACATTAGTGAAACCCACCCTCTGAGCCAGTGAGCTGTCAGCACAGGCCAAAGGTAGGATAACAGGAATGTCACAGAAATAATAGCGTATTTCATTGGGACCACAGTAAGGCAACTGGAATGTGAGTGATGTCAGTATAGTGGCATGGATACCTCCTATCAATGTGGTACATGTAGCAAGGATCATGCAAAGTTTGGGATTCATAATGACTGTGTAGCGCAGTGGATGACAGATGGCAACAAAACGGTCATATGACATCACAGAGTAGAGAATGCCCTCAGTGCACCCCAGAAAATGATGGAAAAAGAGCTGGGTGGCACATCCCCTGTAAGAGATGGCTCTGCTCCTTCCAGAGAGAAAGACCAACATTTTAGGAGAACTCACTGAAGGAAAAAATATGTCAAAAGTAGATAAGAGTCCCAAGAAGAAATACATGGGTGTATGAAGGCGAGAGGAGGAGATGATGGCCAAGAGGATGAGGAAGTTCCCCAGCAGGGTGAAGATATAGATGAATAAGAAAATGACAAAGAGCATAGTCTCCAGTCCTTCTGTATGAGGGATTCCCAGGAGGATGAACTCAGTCACCTCTGTGTAATTCTTGATCTTCATGGGAGAGTCAGCCCTGGGGGAAGACAAATGAAAGCAGGGGATGAATAGAGATGTCAGACACAAAGAATGAATTAATTTATGTTTTGGGGCTTTTTTGCTTGTTTTTTTTTATTTAAATCTTTACAACAACTGGAAAGATTATCACAGATTGGAAGAAAATCTGTCCTTTTTTTACTTGACATTATCTTTAACTTTCAATCACCATGACTGCAAATAAAATGGAGGTCTGATGTACATAATATGAGGTATCTCAAAGAAATGAATTAAATGGAATGACTGCTTTAATTAAGAACTGTTCTTTGTCCTTTGTTACCAAAGAGAACTGTGACATCAGGAAAAGATCTCTTTTATAACTGTAGCACTAATCTGGAATTACCAAACTGAGTCTGAGATCCAGGCTCATTTCTATTCTAACTTGAAAATGTGGAATTCATTCAGTACCACCCAATGTGTGGCTTCTCATTTTGTTCTCACCATGAAAATCAGGGATGGTTCAAAATTGGGTGTACTTACATTTCCAAGAGAAAACATAGTTGATTGGGGAAAATAAATCCTTCTTCTTTCTCTCAATTCTCTCATAAAGGGAAGTTGAGAGTTTTTTTATCCATACTTTCTATAGCCACAAGGTTAGGCTAATGTATGTAACTAGAAATCTTAATTTTTTCTAGAAGACCAAATTACACAACACAAAACTGATTTTTCCTACCCCACTGCAATGATTCTTTCTCAGAATTCAGTAGTCCTATGACTTGGAGTGGGAAGTGAAAAGGGCCTTTATAATTGGCCTTGATTTCCCCTTGGGATCTCATCTCCAGATATATCATAAACTCAAGAAAACTTTTGAGCCGGGGAATAATTAGACCTTGGGTATTTTGTGACTTTAGAAAAAGGACAATCCCCAAGGGGAGTAGAATCTCATGATATTTTCTTTTGGTAAACCAGGTTCCAGAATGACACAGGTTCACAAATCCTTCTCTAAGTTTATTACTTTCTCTATGACTACTCCCAGATTGCTAACAATTATAAATATGATGTGAAAAACTCAAAGGTCTCTGATATCTTCAAATTAAAACAAAAGTGATCCTGAAAAAGGAGTGACTTCGGTTTCAGTTTGAGAATTCCAGATCTGTGCTACAGTTGTAAACTATGAGACATTCTCATTTAACAAATATTAGTTTTAATTAATAATAACTTTCTCTCAAAAATATTGTAGATCCATAATGCAATTACGTGACTAAAGCTAAAGGTATTAACTTTTATTTCTTCTGATTGAGTAGAGTCATTATATCAGAATTGTCTTCCCATGGCAAATCCAAACATAAAGAATGTGTCATTACATTTCCAATAAGCAGAATAGTAATTCTTTACTGTCATAATTTGAGACCCCCATACTGCTTTTAACTTTTCTGCACAATGAACTCTAATTCTATCCCATGGAAATCCAAGCAGACTGGAATACTTATTCCTCCTCAATTCTTAGTCCCATTTTCTCTTCCCAAAAATTATGAGACCCTAGATCCTTCTCTCTTTTGCTCCTCATTCCAGTTAATTCCATCAAATGATCCACTCATATTACTTCAGTGAAATAGGACTCACCAATTAATATATTTCTGCTAATATGGAGAATTATCAGCCCTTGCTATTTGTATTGCTAATCCCTTTCAGCTATTTTTTCTCATTTCCCTACCATAGTATACTATTTCTTTAACATTCAGAATTTATAAAGCTTTAATAACAGATACTGGTAGTCCCTGAAGGAAGAAATTGGGAAAAGCCCTGTCCCAAGGCTATCAAGTTCTTCCCTTTCCTGCAGCCTCCTTACCACTTCCACATTTATCCTCTTTCTGGATCTTGACTTGGCCTGTCTCAAGTTAAGTTATTCTAATTTTTGACATTAGGGGCTCACTTCCAAATTTCATCATTTGGATTTTTTCTTTGTTTTTCTTCTTCATTAGGGAAGATGAAAGGAGAGAAGGAGATTGGAAAAGAGAGAAGAGAAGAGGAAGAAAACAAAGGATAGCAAAAGAAAATTAGTTGGTTCAGTGATTACCTAGCGAGGTATATAAAGAACCCATAGTCCAATATGTACTTAGCAGGCTTTATGATTTAAAAGAAACTTTGGGACTTTGAAATGGACTAGTCAGCTAAGATAGTAATTAATCAGAATTCTGTGAAGGCTGTTCTAAGATGATAGATATCATTCTTTTCTGGTGCTTTCAAGGATTTTGAAGTACTAGAGCAAAATGAAATTGTGAAGGACCAAACTAGGCCCAGGAAATTGTAGCTAGACAGAATAGCATATAAATTAAGGAAAATGGGTCTGGATAGTTTGTGATTTTTAATGCTCACTTCCAATTCTCTATTCTGCATTTGTATATCTCTTGTAAATTAATAGCAGAAATGCATTCTTGTAGGTTTATATATATACATAAAAGGAGTATAATGGAAAAAGGGAGAAGATATCAGCTTTGAGTGACAAGTTATACTGAAAGAAGGAAAATAATAATAAAGGGAAATTAATTAGGGGTTGAGTATAACAAACTTCTCAATTCAAATAGTAAATAGGTTCAGGTTCAGGTGTCAGAAAAGTTGGAGAAGTCCAATACCTTAGATTGTAATTAAGCAATGATAGAAATAAGGAATAATTGAAAAATAAACACATTAAATTCAAAAGTATCATGAACCCTCTATTTCTTAAAAATCCCAAAGGTTCCCAAGAATACACTGGTTCTTGGAAGTGGCTGGAACTTATGGATTAAGTTTGAGTGAACAAGAAATAAAATCAGGGCTAAACCCTTTATTAGAATGTTGGGCACCGAATCTTTGTTATCCTACTTTGTTCTAGTGAGGAAGAATTTGGAATAATCCTGGTGACTTGGTATTTTAGAGGTTGCCAAATAGTGACAATTCTATATCCACCAAATATCTTAAATATATTTCCTTCTAACCACTCAAGCTACTGCTATTATAGTTTTGGGCCACAATCCCTCTAACTTGGCCTGTTAGTATCTTCTTAGTTGATTTTCCTGATGTTTATCTCTGTATTCTCTAATTCATCTACTATGGACTTCTGGCCAAGATGGTGGAGAGGAGGCACATAGCTGTGTAAGCTCCATGTTTTCTCTCACTATCCATTTCATAACAAGCCTCTGAATTAATGCTTGACTGAAAAAAAACCCACAAATAGTTACCAAGAGAAGACATCCTTGAAATTCGCCAAGAAAGGTCTGTTTTTGCTCGAGGGCGGGGATGGTTTTAGTTCAAGCGCAGGCTGAGGGCAGCAGCGGCAGCGAGAGCACGGGAAGCAGCTCATAGCCAAGCAGATTGGAGAGTGGGTGGGGTGCGATCGCAGCCGTCTCTGCGGGGAGAGCTTTGCTACAGGATTGTATACTTTGCCCTGGCAGCAAGTCAACAGCCCAGCAGAGAAGCTAAAAACACCAGGGGGAGTGAAGAATACAACCCCAAACAGCTGGAGTCTCTCGGGACCTGGCCACCCCTCCCCCACAGTGTCTCAGCATGCTCTTGGATTCTCAGAGCGCAGGCGCAGCACAGTCGGTCTAGTGCCTCACTGCTGCCCCCGCAGTCTGTAGAGGAAGCTCGGTAATACCACCCAGCCCCTGCCCCCCAAAAAGCAGACTCCATTTAGTTTTTTTTTTCTTTTTTCTTTGCTAGTTTGTCTTTGATTCTTTGACAAAATGAGCAAAAAATTGAAGAGGACTTTAATCCTTGACAGCTTCTATACGGATAGAGAGCAGATTCTAAATCCTGAGGAGACTAAAAACAGACTGTCCCCAGGTGAATCCCCAAAGGAGAAGATCATCTGTTCCTCAGCACAGATGAACCTCATAGAAGAAATTAAAAAGGCCCTCACAAGAGAGCTAGAAGAAAAATGGGAAAAGGAGAGGAGGCTTGGCAAGAGAGATCGGAGAAATCATCCCACTCATTTGAAGACAGAGTGGATAAAGAAATAAAATCCTTGAAAAATAGGATTAGTGAACTGGAAACAGAAAATTGCTCTCTAAAAAATAAAATTGGCAAAATGGAAAAAAATTCCATAGAACAAAAGAACTCAATTGGACAATTAGAAAAAGATATTTAAAAAGTGAGTGAAGAAAATACTTCATTGAAAATCAGAATTGAACAAGTGGAATTGAATGACTCGAGGAGACAAGAAGAATCAGTCAAGCAAATCCAAAAAAAAAAAAAAAAACAATGGAAAAGAATGTGAAATACCTTCTTGGGAAAACAACAGACCTGGAAAACAGATCCAGGAGAGACAGTCTGAGGATCATTGGACTCCCAGAAAAGCATGATGAAAAAAAGAGCCTGGACACTATTTTCCAGGAAATTATCAAAAAGAACTGCCCAGAAGTCATAGAAACAGAGGGTAAAATAGACATTGAAAGAATTCATCAATCACCTACTGAAAGGGATCCTAAAATCAAAACACCAAGAAATATAGTGGCCAAATGCCAGAACCCTCAGACGAAGGAAAAAATACTTCAAGCAGCTAGAAAAACCCAATTCGAGTACTGAGGAGCCACAATAAGGATCACCCAGGATCTAGCAGCAACCACATTAAAGGATCGAAGGGCATGGAATATGATATTCTGAAAGCCTAAGGAACTTGGTATGCAACCAAAAATAACTTACCCAGCTAGAATGAGTATCTTTTTCCAGGGAAGAAGATGAACATTCAATGAAGTGAATTTCACCTATTTCTGATGAAAAAACCAGAACTTAACAAAAAGTTTGATCTACAAATACAGAACTCAAGAGAAATCTAAAAAGGTAAAGATTAATCTTGGGAATTATATTTCGGCTATAAAGATGTATAAAGAATACATGTATACCTTGTTCTAGAAACTAGATGTGGAAAGGACATTGTACCAGAAAAAGGGTAAAGTGGGGGTACTACATCTCATGAAGAGGCAAAGGAAACCTATTATACCTGAGAGAAAGAATGGAGGGGGATGAATATAGTGAGTATCTTACTGCCTTCAGAATCGGCTTTAACCGAAAAATTTTAGACATATTCAATCTATGGTGAAACTTCTCCTACCTCATTGAAAAGTGAGAAGAGAAAAGTGAAAAGAGGAGGAATAAGCTAAGCAGAAGGGAATACAGAAACTGGGAGGGAAAGGGATAAGATGGGGGGGGGATCTAAGGCGGGGGGAGAGATACTAAAAAGAGAGGGCTGTGAGAAGCAAGTGGTGCTCACAAGCATAATGCTGGGAAGGGGGGTAAAGGGGAAAGAAGGGAGAAAAAGCATAAACAGGGGTTAACAAGATGGCAAGTAATGCACAATTGGTCATTTTAACCATAAATGTAAACGGGGTAAACTCCCCCATAAAGAGGAAGCGGTTAGCAGAATAGATTAAAAGCCAAAATCTTACAATATGTTGTTTACAGGAAACACACCTGAAGCAGGGAGATACATGCAAGTTAAAGGTAAAAGGTTGGAGCAAAATCTACTATGGTTCAGGTGAAGTCAAAAAAGCAGGGGTAGCCATCCTGATCTCAGATCAAGCTAAAGCAAAAATTGGTCTAATTAAAAGAGATACGGAAGGATTCTATATCTTGCTAAAGGGTAGCATGGATAATGAAGCACTATCTATATTAAACATATATGCACCAAGTGGTGTAGCATCTAAATTCTTAAAAGAGAAATTAAGAGAGCTGCAAGAAGAAATAGACAGCAAAACTATAATAGTGGGAGATCTCAATCTTGCACTCTCAGAATTAGATAAATCAAACCAAAAAATAAATAAGAAAGAAGTCAATGAGGTAAATAGAATACTACAAAAATTAGATATGATAGATCTCTGGAGAAAATGTAATGGAGACAGAAAGGAGTACACTTTCTTTTCAGCAGTTCATGGAACCTATACAAAAATTGACCATATATTAGGATATAAAAACCTTAAACTCAAATGCCGTAAGGCAGAAATAGTAAATGCATCCTTTTCAGACCATGATGCAATGAAAATTACATTCAACAAAAAGCCAGGGAAAGTAGACCAAAAAATAATTGGAAACTAAATAATCTCATACTAAAGAATGATTGGGTGAAACAGCAAATCATAGACATAATTAATAACTTCACCCAAGAAAACAACAATAATGAGACATCATACCAAAATGTATGGGATGCAGCCAAAGCGGTAATAAGGGGAAATTTCATATCTCTAGAGGCCTATTTGTATAAAATAGAGAAAGAGAAGGCCAATGAATTGGGCTTGCAACTAAAAATGCTAGAAAAGGAACAAATTTAAAAACCCCAGTCAAACACTAAACTTGAAATTCTAAAAATAAAAGGAGAGATCAATAAAATTGAAAGTAAAAAATCTATTGAATTAATTAATAAAACTAAGAGTTGGTTCTATGAAAAAACCAACAAAATAGACAAACCTTTAGTAAATCTGATTTTAAAAAAGGAAAGAGGAAAATCAAATTGTTAGTCTTAAAAATGAAAAGGAAGAACTCACCACTAATGAAGAGGAAATTAGAGCAATAATTAGGAGTTATTTTGCCCAACTTTATGCTAATAAATTCAACAACTTAAATGAAATAGAAGAATACCTCCAAAAATATAGCTTGCCCAAACTAACAGAGGAAGAAGTAAATATCCTAAACAGTCCCATCTCAGAAAAAGAAATAGAACAAACTATCAATCAACTCCCTAAGAAAAAAAAAACCAGGACCAGATGGATTTACATGTGAATTCTATCAAACATTTAAAGAATAATTAACTCCAATGCTAAATAAACTATTTGAAAAAATAGGGATTGAAGGAGTCCTACCAAACTCCTTTTATGACACAGACATGGTACTGATACTTAAACCAGGTAGGTTGAAAGCAGAGAAAGAAAATTATAGACCAATCTCCCTAATGAATATTGATCTAATTAAAAGAGATACGGAAGGATTCTATATCTTGCTAAAGGGTAGCATGGATAATGAAGCACTATCTATATTAAACATATATGCACCAAGTGGTGTAGCATCTAAATTCTTAAAAGAGAAATTAAGAGAGCTGCAAGAAGAAATAGACAGCAAAACTATAATAGTGGGAGATCTCAATCTTGCACTCTCAGAATTAGATAAATCAAACCAAAAAATAAATAAGAAAGAAGTCAATGAGGTAAATAGAATACTACAAAAATTAGATATGATAGATCTCTGGAGAAAATGTAATGGAGACAGAAAGGAGTACACTTTCTTTTCAGCAGTTCATGGAACCTATACAAAAATTGACCATATATTAGGATATAAAAACCTTAAACTCAAATGCCGTAAGGCAGAAATAGTAAATGCATCCTTTTCAGACCATGATGCAATGAAAATTACATTCAACAAAAAGCCAGGGGAAAGTAGACCAAAAAATAATTGGAAACTAAATAATCTCATACTAAAGAATGATTGGGTGAAACAGCAAATCATAGACATAATTAATAACTTCACCCAAGAAAACAACAATAATGAGACATCATACCAAAATGTATGGGATGCAGCCAAAGCGGTAATAAGGGGAAATTTCATATCTCTAGAGGCCTATTTGTATAAAATAGAGAAAGAGAAGGCCAATGAATTGGGCTTGCAACTAAAAATGCTAGAAAAGGAACAAATTTAAAAACCCCAGTCAAACACTAAACTTGAAATTCTAAAAATAAAAGGAGAGATCAATAAAATTGAAAGTAAAAAATCTATTGAATTAATTAATAAAACTAAGAGTTGGTTCTATGAAAAAACCAACAAAATAGACAAACCTTTAGTAAATCTGATTTTAAAAAAGGAAAGAGGAAAATCAAATTGTTAGTCTTAAAAATGAAAAGGAAGAACTCACCACTAATGAAGAGGAAATTAGAGCAATAATTAGGAGTTATTTTGCCCAACTTTATGCTAATAAATTCAACAACTTAAATGAAATAGAAGAATACCTCCAAAAATATAGCTTGCCCAAACTAACAGAGGAAGAAGTAAATATCCTAAACAGTCCCATCTCAGAAAAAGAAATAGAACAAACTATCAATCAACTCCCTAAGAAAAAAAAAACCAGGACCAGATGGATTTACATGTGAATTCTATCAAACATTTAAAGAATAATTAACTCCAATGCTAAATAAACTATTTGAAAAAATAGGGATTGAAGGAGTCCTACCAAACTCCTTTTATGACACAGACATGGTACTGATACTTAAACCAGGTAGGTTGAAAGCAGAGAAAGAAAATTATAGACCAATCTCCCTAATGAATATTGATGCTAAAATCTTAAATAAAATATTAGCAAAAAGATTACAGAAAATCATCCCCAGATAATACACTATGACCAAGTAGGATTTATACCAGGAATGCAGGGCTGGTTCAATATTAGGAAAACTATCAGCATAATTGACTATATCAATAACCAAACAAACAAAAACCATATGATCATCTCAATAGATGCAGAAAAAGCATTTGATAAAATCCAACATCCATTAAAAACACTTGAGAGCATAGGAGTAAACGGACTTTTCCTTAAAACAGTCAGGAGCATATATTTAAAACCTTCAGTAAGCATCATATGCAATGGGGAAAAACTGGAACTTTTCCCAGTAAGATCTGGAGTGAAGCAAGGTTGCCCACTATCACCATTATTATTCAATATTGTATTAGAAACACTAGTCTCTGCAATAAGAGCTGAGAAAGAGATTAAAGGAATTAGAGTAGGCAATGAGGAAACCAAACTATCACTCTTTGCAGATGATATGATGGTATACCTAGAGAACCCCAGAGATTCTACTAAAAAGCTATTAGAAATAATTCATAATTTTAGCAAAGTAGCAGGATACAAAATAAATCCCTATAAATCCTCAGCATTTTTATACATCACCAACAAAATCCAACAGCAAGAGATACAAAGAGAAATTCCATTCAAAATAACTGTGTACTTCAGTGGGTGACAAATGGCTGCAAAATATTCATATGCCATCACAGTAGAGAGGGAACAGTGCAGCATAAAAAAAATGGTAAAAGAATAGTTGAGATGCACAGTCCTGGAAAGAGATGGTATGACTATATCCCATGAGGTAAAGCAACATTTTAGGAGAATATACTGAAGGAAAATTATGTCAAACACAGATAAACTTGTCAGGAAGAACTACATTGGATGTAAAGCTAGGAAAAAGAAACAACAGCTGTGAGTATGAGCAGGATTCCCACTAAGATGAGGAATCAGGATAAAGAGATCAGTCTCCAGCCCCTTAGTGTGGGGTATTCCTATAAGGATGAACTTGATCACTATTGTGAAATTCCTCATCTTCCAAGGAGGATGTTACAAATACAAGTTACATGTACAAAAATGTTACAAGTAAGAGAATTAGAGAATCACAAAAATTTAAACTGTGCCAAATAGATTTCTTATAAACAACATATTGTAAGATTCTGTTTTCTAAACATATTGCAAAATCACTATTGATCAGGAAAATGCAAATTAAGACAACTCTGAAATACCACTACACACCTCTCAGATTGGCTAAAATGATAGGAAAAGATAATGCTGAATGTTGGAGGGGATGTGGGAAAACTGGGACACTGATGCATTGTCGATGGAACTGTGAAAAGATCCAACCATTCTGGACAATAATTTGGAACTATGCTCAAAAAGTTATCAAATTGTGCATACCTTTTAACCCAGAAGTGTATCTACTGGGCTTATATTCCAAAGAGATCTTAAAGGAGGGAAAGGGAACACATGTGCAAAAAAACGTTTGTGGCAGCCCTTTTTGTAGTGGCAAGAAACTGGAAATTGAATGGATGCCCATCAATTGAAGAATGACTAAATAAATTATGCTATATGAATGTTAAGGAATATTACTGTTCTGTAAGAAATGACCAGCAGAGGATGATTTCAGAGAGACTTGGAGAGAATTACATGAACTGATGCTAAGTGAAATGAGCAGAACCAGGAGATCATATACATGGCAACAAGACTATACATGATCAATTCTGAGACTATTTGATGATCAATTCTGATGGATGTGGCTCTCCTCAACATTGAGATGATTTAAACCAGTCCCAATTATTCAGTGATGAAGAGAACATCTATACCTAGAGAGAGGACTGTGGGAACTGAGTGTGGACCACAACATAGCATTTGCAAGCTTTCTGTTGTTTGCTTGCATTTTGTTTTCTTTCTCAGTTTTTTTCTTGATCTGATTTTTCTTGTGCAGCAAGATAACTATATAACTATGTATGTGTATATATATATATATGTGTGTATATATTTGTATATATATATACACACACATATATATATACATATTGGATTTAACATATATTTTAACATATTTAATATGTATTAGACTATCTTCCATCTAGGGGAGTGGGTGGAGGAAGGAGGGAAAATTTGGAACAGAAGATTTTGCAAGGGTCAATGTTGAAAAATTACTTATGCATATGTTTTATAAATAAAAATCTTTAATAAAAAAGTAAACATATTGCAGAATTATGTTTTTAATCCTGCTATTCACTTCCATTTTATGAGAGTTTATCTCATTCACATTCACAATCATGATTACCAGCTTTGTATTTCCCTCCATCCTATTTTCTCTCCTGTGTATATTTTTTGTTCTCTTTCCACCCTCTTCAGTCATGGGTGTTTTGTTTTATTTACCCATCACAACCATTACCTTATCTCCTATCACTCCTCCCCCTTCTCTTAGTAATGTTTTTTTTTAACCCACTCCATCCACTACCCTATCTTCTATCAACCATTCCCCCCTTCTCTAACCTTTTTTCCTAGTGTTTCTGCCCTTCTATCTTTTCCTTTCCTTTTCTTTTCCTCTTTCTCCTTCTACTTCTTTATAGGGTTAAATAAATTTCTATTCCCAACTGAATGATAAAGTTATTCTCTCTTAGAGCCCAAACTGATAAGACCAAGCTTCAGACAATGATCATCTCCCTTCCTTCTTTCCCTTGATTGTAATAGGTCTTTTGAACTTCTCCATGTGAACTCATTTGTCCCTTTGTAACTCCCCTTTCCTCTTTTTACAGTACAGACCTTTTCCCACCCCTTAATGTTCTTTTCTTTGATGTTATCCAACATTAGAGTTCATTCACAACCACACCTTATGTCTATGTCATGCTCCTCTTTGTCTACCCCAGTGACAGCCTCCTCTAAAAGATGATGCTGACTCTTGCTGGGTGGTTAATTTTTGGTTGTAACCCTAGGTGCTTTGCCTTATTTAATATCATATTTCAGGCCCTCCTATCCTTTACTGTAGAAGCTGCCAGATCCTGGACAATCCTGAACATTGCTGCTTGATATTTGAATTGTTTTTGTCTGGGTATTGCTGTATTTTTTTCCTTAAGATTGTAGTTTTGGAGTTTCACAACAGTGTTCATTGAGGTTTTCCTTGTGGTATCTCTTTCTGAAGATGCTAAATGGATTCTTTTAATCAGTACTTCCCCCCTTTGTTTCTAGAATATAGGGGCAATTTTCCTTAATGATTTCTTGTATTTGTCTGGGTGCTATCCAAGCTCTTTTTTTGCTTATGGCCTTCAGATAAGCCAATAATTTTTAAATTGTCTCTTCTGGATCTTTTTTTCAGTTCAGCTGTTTTTCCAATGAGATATTTCAAATTTTCTTACATTTTTTATATTCTAATTAGTTTGTTTGACTGAATCTTGCTGTCTCACAAAGTCATTAGCTTCCATTTGCTCTGTTCTAGTTTTTAATGTGATTTTCTTCAGTTAGCTTTTGTATCTCTTTTTCCATTTGGTTAATTCTATTGTTTAAAAAATATTTTCTTCATACAATTTTTTTCTTTCCTTTTCTAAGCTGTTCACTCTCTCATGCATACCTTTCATTTTCATTCTCATTTCATTCTCCTCTTTTATTTGCTTTTTAAAGTCTTTTATGAGCACTTCCAAGAAACCTTTTTGGACTTGAGTTCAGTTCATATCACTGAGATTTCTTCAGGGTTTTTTATCCTTCTCTGGCTTTGTGTTTTGGTCTGCCCTGTTACCATATTAGCTTTCTGTGGTCAGAAACAGTGATTCTTTTCTGTTTCTTGCTCATTTTTTTTCCTTTTGTTTGGGTATTTCTTTTTATTTATTCATTTATTTTTGCTGAGGAGATTGGGGTTAAGTGACTTGCCCAAGGTCACACAACTAAGAAGTGTTAAGTGTCTGTGGCCGTATTTGAACTCAGGTCCTCCTGACTTCAGGGCTGGTGTTCTATCCACTGCACCACTTAGTTTTTTTTTTTTTTTTTAATTTTTTTTTTAAATTTTTAAGGTTGAGTTCTGCTCCTGGGGTAAAAGGTATACTGTCCCAAACTTCCTGTGCAGCTCTGAGCTTTGACTTTGAGCACAGGGGTCCCTTGAATCTGCAGGGAGTAGCTTTGCCTGCTCTGTTCAGGAAACAATCTGGTTTCCCAGTTTGTCTTTTGAGTTGGGACTGAAAGCTGCTCCACTATTCTGCTCCTCTACTGAGTCAGGACTGAGGGTCTTAGTTACTGCTTTGCTATTATTAAGAGCCTCCCAATATCTTTCCCAGAGTTTATCTGACCTGGACTGAATACATTTTTCACTCCCGTAAGACTGATCTTTCTTGAAGTTTTTCAGCCTACCTTGAACTGGAGAGTGATTTCATTCCTCCAGACTCTGTTAAGAGGTTTGGTTTCATGTGGTTTTCAAAGGGAAACAAGGAGAGCTTGAGCAGCTTCCTGATTTTACTCTGCCATTTTTGCTCCACCCCTGGAAGTTTCCCAAAGAGTCTGTGCCTCCTAATTGTTATACAATCTAGCTTTTCCTGCCTATTGCCTTCCTTTGATATCTCTCACAAGGACCATTTGTCTATGTTAGGGTATTCTCCCTTGATTTTTTTTGCCCATCTGTTCAAATATCCACTGCTTAGATCTTTCAGTTGACTATTCTGCTCCATAATTTTTTTTTTTTTAGAAATTGGACTTGTGATTTAATTAAGACAACAGTTCTGATTAATACAACAATTCTCTTTAACTTATAATCTTTGAGAGTTCCCTGAGGCACTGAGAAGTTATGATTATCATACAACATAGGTCTTCAAGACTTGGAGGCTGGATCTCTATTCATGATAGTTTCTTACCTCTCCAACTCAATTTTTAATGGTCAGTCACTAAATCTCAATACTTCTATCTATAAGGAATGATAGAATAGAGACAATGTCTAAGATCTCATTTTAAAGCCCATGTCATTTCCAAATTTCTATTAATTAATGTGCATAGTTTCTCAAAGAGGTGTTTGCACTTGAAAACAACTATAAGTTTAAAATATAATCATATTCTAGTTAAAGAAAATTCTATATTTCTAAAAAAGTTGGCAGAAATATCTGGAGAGTTAGCATGAACCTGCCTTTAACACCAAACACTTATAACCTTGAACAAGTAATTTATCCTTTCCCCTGCTCAGTTTTCTCCTCTGTAAAATGAAGATACTATAACAGATGGCCTCTAAAGTCATCCTCCCAGCTGTTAATCAGTGTTTTCCATGACATAAGAACATAGTGACATGTACATAACCAGATGTGCATTTAACAAATTTTATCTATTAATGAATGCCTGTTTTTCCCCTCTCTGATGTGTGGGAGGCAGGAGAGAAAAGAATGGATATAAAGGAAGAAAATGAAAAGTAAAAAGTCATAAAGAGAAAAAAACAGGTAAAGTCTTAGAACTTACATGACTAAAGTAATTTGAGAGAAAATTTTTCTGTGCCTTCCTCAAGTTTTCTGTGATAGAGAAATGAAAGTTTTAAGTTGAAAGTTTTTTCTGCCAAGGTGCCATGGAGAAGGGCTTGGCTTCCAGAAACAGGATTCCTTTGAAATTCTCCTTCTTTGTCAGAGAAGATCAATTTGAACTACACAGATCTTGTTGTTCTTTTGTTCCCTCCAATAATTTCCATTAAGACTCCAAGAACCTTGATATTCCCATATATAGAAGAGCTTACATGGTCTTCATCTCCCTTTGGCATCCATTACCTGCTATGCTCCTAACTCTTTAGAGGGTCTGATGAACAGAAGGACCAATTTATTATATGTCCCGTTTTTTTTTCTTGGGGCACTTGTTATAATATAGAGATTTATTATATGTAGTTTTACCAATATCTGTGATTCCAAACAACTTTTGCAACAAAGATATATCTGTTTTAGGGAAATGGGGAACACTTGGGTTCTTTAGCTATGGGAAAAAAGTAATTTTTTTTTTAATATAATGACTTAGTAGGGAGAAGCAGAAGAAGAATCTCTAATGGGTCCTAATATGCATACATGCATACATACATATATACACAATGCATAGATACATAAATAAACAGCCCCATTATCATGCAAGCAAATGAATGTGAAGGAAGAAGATGGCTATTCTTCCACGTTTCTCCCTTTTGGGTGAGGTTTTTTGCTTTGTGGGTGCTTTGTGAGATGGTTACCAAAAAAAGAAGAAGAAGAAGAAGAAGAAGAAGAAAAAGAAGAAGAAGAAGAAGAAAAAGAAGAAGAAGAAGAAGAAGAAAAAGAAGAAGAAGAAGAAGAAAAAGAAGAAGAAGAAGAAGAAGAAGAAGAAGAAGAAGAAGAAGAAGAAGAAGAAGAAGAAGAAGAAGAAGAAGAAGAAGAAGAAGAAGAAGAAGAAGAAGAAGAAAACCCAATACATCAATATCTATCTCTTTCAGGTACTTGTTCATTTCCTTTTAAAGTATTTCTCAGATTTTAAGAGCAATATGGGTTATGAATGTGATTGAGAATATACAATTAAAGAAATAATGACTCTAATAATTAGAGTCATACCTCTACTAAAACTGAAGAAAATCTCCCCATTTGGGTATTGACTTACATTTCTTGCTCAATCTTGACTGCCATTATTGCCTTGGACTACATTTATTGTAAATGGCCATATGCTGTAACAGAAATTTCAAATAGCATAGAGAATCTAGATAAATATGGAAATAGAAGAGGACTTTTATTACAGACTGCAGTGACTGCAGTCTAAGACTGAATTTTTTTTTTCCTTCAGTCTTCTCACAGATCAGAGGGAAAACTAGATTTCAAAGTGATCAGAGGAGTAAAAGGAGCTGGTATATTTTCTAAGCATTACTACAGGGAAGCTTTGGGAAGATGAATGCTGTGGATTGAACTTCAGGTATTACCTCAATCTCCACAGCTTTCTTCTGTGAGTAATCAGCTACTATTAATTAACTGATTCCATCTGTCTTTGAATTATTAATAGTTCCACATGGTACAAAGTCTCAATAACTTGTTTTCCCTGCTTTTTAAAAATAGGAATATCATTTAATTTAATTTATTTGTCAGGAAAAGATGGAATGAGCACTGGTCACAATCCTCTTATTCTTCTACCTCTTCATATAGTTTCTAACTTCATATAGCTCTAACATAGTTGTATGACTTCTTCCTAGAAAGCCCTTTCAGAGTAAAAAGGCTTAGGATCTATGAGTAATTCTTATTACTCACAGTGTGAGGAACACAGTGAGATTAAAGTGTGTACCTACAGAAACTTAAAATCACCAAATCTCCATGGCAAGACTTCTCTGTCAAAGTAGTGATATTCCTTCTTTCTAAAAATTAACTTAAGCATATTAGATATCTGTAAATACAGATCACAAACAGCATGACTAATACTAATACTTCATAAATCAAGCTTGATTATCCCCAAATCACAGGCAACGGCTGCTTCATTGACTCAGTAGCTAAATCATTTGCAAAATATATTATGTGCACATATCTTGATTGTACATAAATAATCATATTATACTAGAAAATAGTCACATACAGCAATGGTATCAATGTAAATATTCTAATAATAATATCAACTGGGTTATAAAATAATAATATATACAAAAAGATTACCATGCATGTAAATAAATAAACAAAAATTCATAACAAATAGATATATCTGTACCACATGTTTAATACTAGTATAAAAACAGAGATAAACTGCAGAATATAACTTAGGATCCTGCAGCATTAACTCATGCATCAATATATGCCAATATATTAAATACCAAGCAATACATTTATTACATAAATATTAGTCTTGTCAACTGGTTGGATATATATAACAGATTCTCCTTCTTATTCTGCAACACTGTTAGTTTGATAATAAGTCAGATGGCCTAGTTCTTTTGTGACTTGCTAACTTTTTAGCCCTTATAATTGAATTTACTGATAACACAGACTTATCATGATTAAAATCAGATCTATAGGTATTTTCAAGCCTGAAGTTGGTGGGATCTCAGGTTGACTCTGACCTTTACCAAACACCATGAATGCATCTTATACTATAAAAGTACAGAATGTCATATTCAAAGTTCCTAATCCATATTTTCTCTTCAAGATTTTGAAACTAGGGATGCTCTGAAATATTATACTTGTTTTTAAGAATAAAATAATCTGAGACAGATAGATGGCACAGTAGATGGAACACCAACCCTGGAATCAGGAGAATCTGAGTTCAAATCCAGCTTCAGACACAGTGATAGGTTTAAAAAAAAAAAAAAAAAAAGAATGCTCAGCAATAGTGCTCTATGATTGATGCAATCTGTTTCTTCTCTTTTTGACTTCTAGATGCTAATTACAATTTTTTGGCTTTTGCTTATTCATCCCTTCTCTTTTTTCTTCCTTTCATTCTTTCTTTCTCTTTCTTTATTTACTCTTCTTTCCTTTCTCCCTCTGCTGATATCTTCTTTTTTGAATAGGATCTAAGACAGAATCAATGGGAGAACTCTTTAGTAGGAATGATCTAGATGAAGCTCAAACAAAGAAGGTTGAGAAAGAACAGCAAACAAAAATTAGGAGAAACAGAATAGAAGAATGTCAATAAAACCAAGAAAATAGAGAGAGTATGATTAACAGTGTCAAAATCAAGAAGGATGAGGACTGAAAAAAGATCATTAAATTTGGCAATTCTTTTTTATATGAGGTATCTTGCATTGTCTCCCACTTTTTTAAATCTTTTAGGGTATTTTTTTTCTTTTTTAATATTTCTTCTTGTCTCATGGAATCATTAACTTCACTATTTTTCTGTTAGTCCTTGTGACTGAAAATATTGTGATGGTTAAATTGGCCCTTTTATGTGAAATTACTTTTCTATATCTTGTAAACTATCATTCAGTTTTTCTACTTCAATGATAATATGTGTAGTCAAACTAAATTTAGATATCATGTCATCTGTATAACCTGTATCTGATTATGTAGCCTCTTAGGGAAGGAAGAAAAGTAGGGAGGAAGAAAAGGATGGAATTTTGAGTTCAAAACTGAAAAAAAAAACAAATTAACAATTTGCTTTCACATACAATCGGGGAAAAATAAAATATATATATATTTACATATCACTGAAATTTTTGCATCAGATACTCCCATGCTAAAAAGTTCCACGATATCCTGAAGAAAATATTGTCTCTTTTCTTGGCTTGTATGGTATTATATCAGAATCCTAGGAAAATCTATGCATGATATCTCTCCATCAGGGATGGAGGACAACTAGGAAAAGTGTCTGAGGCTAAGAGATGGAGTGTCTTCCTTTTTTTTTTTTTAATTTTTATTTAATAATTACTTTATATTGACACTCGTTTCTGTTCCGATTTTTTTCCCTCCCTCCCTCTACCCCCTCCCCTAGATGACAAGCAGTCCTTTATATGTTGGATATGTTGCAGTACATCCTAGATACAATATATGTTTGCAGAACCGAACAGTTCTCTTGTTGCATAGGGAGAATTGGATTCAGAAGGTATAAATAACCTGGGAAGAAAAACAAAAATGCAGATAGTTCACATTCATTTCCCAGTGTTCTTTCTTTGGATGTAGCTGCTTTTGCCCATCGTTTATCAATTGAAACTCAGGTCTCTTTGTCAAAGAAATCCACTTCCATCAAAATATGTCCTCATACAATATCTTGTCGAAGTGTATAATGATCTCCTGGTTCTGCTCATTTCACTTAGCATCTGTTCATGTAAGTCTCGCCAGTCCTCTCTGTATTCATCCTGCTGGTCATTTCTTACAGAACAATAATATTCCATAACATTCATATACCACAATTTACCCAGCCATTCTCCAATTGATGGGCATCCATTCATTTTCCAATTTCTAGCCAATACAAACAGGGCTGCTACAAACATTTTGGCACATACAGGTCCCTTTCCCTTCTTTAGTATTTCTTTGGGATATAAGCCCAATAGAAACACTAATGGATCAAAGGGTATGGACAATTTGATAATTTTTTGGGCATAATTCCAGATTGCTCTCCAGAATGGTTGGATTTGTTCACAGCTCCACCAACAATGCATTAGTGTCCCAGTTTTCCCGCATCTCCTCCAACATTCATCATTATTTTTTCCTGTCATCTTAGCCAATCTGACAGGTGTGTAGTGGTATCTCAGAGTTGTCTTAATTTGCATTTCTCTGATCAATAATGATTTGGAACACTCTTTCATATGAGTGGTAATAGTTTCAATTTCATCCTCTGAAAATTGTCTGTTCATATCCTTTGACCATTTATCAATTGGAGAATGGCTTGATTTCTTATAAATTTGAGTCAGTTCTCTATATATTTTGGAAATGAGGCCTTTATCAGAACCTTTAACTATGAAGATGTTTTCCCAGTTTGTTGCTTCCCTTCTAATCTTGTTTGCATTAGTTTTATTTGTACAAAGGCTTTTTAATTTGATGTAATCAAAATTTTCTATTTTGTGATCAGTAATGGTCTCTAGTTCATCTTTGGTCACAAATTTCTTTCTCCTCCACAAGTCTGAGAGATAAAATATTCTATGTTCCTCTAATTTATTTATAATCTCGTTCTTTATGCCTAGATCATGGACCCATTTTGATCTTATCTTGGTATATGGTGTTAAGTGTGGGTCCATGCCTAATTTCTGCCATACTAATTTCCAATTATCCCAGCAGTTTTTATCAAATAATGAATTCTTTTCCCAGAAGTTAGGGGCTTTGGGTTTGTCAAACACTAGATTGCTATAGTTGACTATTCTGTCTTGTGAAGCTAGCCTTTTCAACTGATCCACTAATCTATTTCTTAGCCAATACCAAATGGTTTTGGTGACTGCTGCTTTATAATATAATTTTAGATCAGGTACAGCTAGGCCACCTTCATTTGATTTTTTTTTCATTAATTCCCTTGAGATTCTCGACTTTTTATTGTTCCATATGAATTTTGTTGTTATTTTTTCTAGATCATTAAAATATTTTCTTGGAAGTCTGATTGGTATAGCACTAAATAAATAGATTAGTTTAGGGAGTATTGTCATCTTTATTATGTTCGCTCGGCCGATCCAAGAGCACTTAATATTTTTCCAATTATTTAAGTCTGACTTTATTTGTGTGGAGACTTTTTTATAATTTTGCTCATATAATTCCTGACTTTCCTTTGGTAGATAGATTCCCAAATATTTTATGCTATCAACAGTTATTCTGAATGGGATTTCTCTTTGTATCTCTTGCTGTTGGGTTTTGTTGGTGATGTATAAAAATGCTGAGGATTTATGGGGATTTATTTTGTAGCCAGCTACTTTGCTAAAATTATGAATTATTTCCAATAGCTTTTTAGTAGAATCTCTGGGGTTCTCTAGGTATACCATCATATCATCTGCAAAGAGTGATAGTTTGGTTTCCTCATTGCCTACTCTAATTCCTTTAATATCTTTCTCAACTCTTATTGCCAAGGCTAGTGTTTTCTTGTTGCACAGGGAGAATTGAATTCAGAAGGTATAAATAACCCGGGAAGAAAAACAAAAATGCAAGCAGTTTATATTCATTTCCCAGTGTTCTTTCTCTGGGTGTAGCTGCTTCTGTCCATTTTTGATCATTTAAAGCTCTCTTTATCAAAGAGATCCACTTCCATCAGAATACATCCTCAAACAGTATCATTGTTGAGGTATATAATGATCTCCTGGTTCTGCTCATTTCACTTAGCATCAGTTCATGTAAGTCTCGCCAGTCCTCTCTGTATTCATCCTGCTGGTCATTCCTTACAGAACAATAATATTCCATAACATTCATATACCACAATTTACTCAACCATTCTCCAATTGATGGACATCCTTTCATTTTCCAGCTTCTAGCCACTACAAACAGGGCTGCCACAAACATTTTGGCACATACAGGTCCCTTTCCTTTCTTTAGTATCTCTTTGGGGTATAAGCCCAGTAGAAACACTGTTGGATCAAAGGGTATGCACAGTTTGATAACTTTTTGAGCATAGTTCCAAATTGCTCTCCAGAATGGCTGTATATGTTCACAATTCCACCAATAATGTATCAGTGTCCCTGTTTTCCCACATCCCCTCCAACATTCCACATTATCTTTCCTTGTCACTCTAGCCAATCTGACAGGTGTGTAGTGGTATCTCAGAGTTGTCTTAATTTGCATTTCTCAGATTAATAATGATTTGGAGTATATTTTCATGTGTCTATAAATAGGTTCAATTTCTTCATCTGAGAATTGTCTGTTCATATCCTTTGACCATTTATCAATTGGAGAATGGTTTGATTTCTTATAAATTAGAGTCAATTCTCTATATATTTTGGAAATGAGGCCTTTATCAGAACCTTTGACTGTAAAAATATTTTCCCAGTTTAATGTTTCCCTTCTAATCTTGTCTGCATTTGTTTTGTTTGTACAAAAACTTTTCAATTTGATATAATCAAAATTTTCTATTTTGTAGTTTTTTTTTACTTTCAATATTATTAATTTCTCCTTTTAATTTTAGAATTTCAAGTTTGGTATTTGATTGCGGGTTTTTAATTTGGTCTTTTTCTAGCTTTTTAAGTTGAAGGCCCAATTCATTGACCTTCTCTTTCTCTGTTTTATTCAAGTGAGTCTCTAAGAATATAAAATTTCCCCTTATTACTGCTTTGGCAAATTAATTATTTGGCTGCTTTGGTGTGTGGTTTTCGCACAAATTTTGGTATGATGTCTTATCATTGTCATTATCTTGAGTGAAATTATTAATTGTGCTTATAATTTGCTGTTTCACCCAATCATTCTTTAAGATGAAATTATTTAATTTCCAATTACTTTTTGGTCTATTAATCCCTAAATTTTTGTTGAATGTATTTTTTATTGCATTGTGATCTGAAAAGAAAGCATTTACTATTTCTGCCTTCCTGCATTTAATTTTGAGGTCTTTATGTCCTAATATATGGTCAATTTTTGTGTAGGTTCCATGAACTGCTGAGAAGAAAGTATATACCTCTCTCCATTCAGTTTTCTCCAAAGATCTATCATACCTAATTTTTCTAATATTCTATTTACCTCTTTAATTTCTTTCTTATTTGTTTTGTGGTTTGATTTATCTAATTCTGAGAGTGTAAGGTTGAGATCTCCCACTATTACAGTTTTGCTGTCTATTTCTTCTTGCAACTCATTTAATTTCTCCTTTAGGAAGTTAGATGCTATACCACTTGGTGCATATATATTTAGTATTGATATTGCTTCATTATGTATGCTACCCTTTAGTAAGATATAGTTTCCTTCCTTATCTCTTTTAATTAGATCAATTTTTGCTTTTGCTTGATCTGAGATAAGGAAAGCTACCCCTGCTTTTTTTACTTCACCTGAAGCATAATAGATTCTGCTCCAGCCTTTTACCTTTACTCTGTATGTATCTCCCTGCTTTAAATGTGTTGCCTGTAAACAATATATTGTAGGGTTCTGACTTTTGATCCAGTCTGCTATCCACCTCTGCTTTATAAGAGAGTTCATCCCATTCACATTTATGTTTAAAATTATTAATTCTGTATTTCCTGCCATCTTATTATCCCCAGATTATGCTTTTCTTTTTCTTGCCCCCCAACCCTCTTTCCCAGTTTTAACTTATGTGCCCCACTTGTACACTGCTCACCCTCTTTAAGATCCTTCCCTCCCCCCTTTGAATCTCTTCCCCTTTCTTGTACCCTTCCTTATTACTATTTTCCTTTTCCCTTTTCCTCTCCCCCTTTTTAATGAGGTGAGAGAAGATTTTCTATACAGCAAGTATGTCAATTATTTTCTCTTTGAGCCAACTCTGATGAGAGTAAGATTCATACAATGTTCCTCCTTCTCTCTAAATTCCCTCAGATATGTTAAGTTTCCTTTGCTTCTTCCTGGGATGTAGTTTTCCTCTTTTTATTCCCCCTCCCCACTTTCCCCCTTTTCTGACATTATCCCCTTTCCATTTCTGCTTCCCTTTTTTATATCAGTAAAATCAAATTATACATGTAGTTTTTTGGTATATCCTCAACAAAAATACAATTCTCAAGAGTTCCTTTTACCTTTTCTGTTTCTCTTGAGTATATGGTTGGAGATCAAATTTTTTGTTTAGTTCCGGGTTTTTTCTTAGAAACAAATGAAATTCATCTGTTTCATTAAATGTTCATCTTCTTCCCTGGAAGAAAATGTTCAGCTTGGTTGGGTAGTTTATTCTTGGCTGCATTCCAAGTTCTTTTGCCTTTCAGAATATCAGATTCCAGGCCCTTCAATCCTTTAATGTGTAGGCAGCCAGTCTTGGGTGATCCTTATTGTGGCACCTCAGTATTTGATTTTTTTTTTTCTGGCTGCTTGTAATATTTTTTTTTAATCTGATATTTCTGAAATTTGGCCACTTCCTTGGAGTTTTTATTTTAGGGTCTTTTTCAGAAGGTGTTTGATGAATTCTTACAATGCCTATTTTACCTTCTGATTCTATTACCTCTGGACAGTTCTTTTTGATGATTTCCTGTAAAATAGTATCTAGGCTCTTTTTTCCATCCTAATTTTTGGAAAGTCCAATAATCTTTAGATTAACTCTCCTAGATCTATTTTCCAGGTCTGTCATTTTTCCAAGTAGATATTTGATGCTTTTCTCCAATTTTTCATTTTTTTTGGTCTTGCTTGACTGATTCTTGATGTCTCAATGAATCATTGCTTTCTATTTGTTCAGTTCTGATTTTTAATGAGTTATTTTCTTCATTAGCTTTTTAATTTATTTTTGTATATGTCCAATTGAGTTTTTAAATGAGTTGTTTTGCTCTATGGAATTTTTTTCCATTTCACTAATTTTTTTTTTTTTTAGTGAATTATTTTCTTTTTCCAATTCACAAATCCTACTATCTTGCAAATTCTTTATCTTTTCCAATTCACAAATCCTACTTTCCTGGGATTTTTTTACCTTTTCCAATTCACAAATTCTGTTTCCCTGAACTTCCTGGGAAATTTTTGCCTTTTCTAATTCATATGCCAGGAAGTTGTTACTTTCTTGCAAAGGTTATCTTTCCTTTCCCCATTTTTCTGTTAACTCTCTTTTGAGACTTTTAATGGTCTCTTCTAGGAGAACATTATGTAAAGGAGGCCAGGTAACATTCCCCTTTGGGGTATTGTCTGGAGACTGTTTGCTATTAGTCTCCTCAGGGTTGCAAACCTGTTCTTTTTCTGTATAGAAGCTATTGATCTTCCTTTTGATTTTTTTCCTCATTTTTTAAAGCCTTTAGGGTCTGCCTTCAGGGAGAGAGGGTTACTAGTTTCCTCTGCTGCTTTCAGGCTGTTTTGTATCTTTGCTTTGGGCAAAAGTTCCTGCCCCCCACCAAATGGAAGTGATTCAGCATAGGCTGAGCTACAGAAGTGCCCAGTGGAGAACTCTGCTGTGTGGTTTAGCAACTGCCCTAAGGCTAGAGACTAAGCAGTGAAAGTGTCACTACCCCAGGCCAAAGCCCCCAGTGGGCCTGTGGGTATTAGCAGCTGACCAGCAAATAGCCCCGCTCAGACTGGAAGTGTCTCTGCCCTGGAAGCAAGTTGTGCTATGGCAGTTCTATTGCTCTAGGCTGAGACCCCACTGTGCAGATTAGAGGCTGCCCCGGGCTGTGCCCTCCTGTTGTGCAGGTTCGCAACTGCCCCAAGGAAAACCCCAATACTGCAGGTTGGGGCTGCAAGGTTGTGCTGTGATCTGTGCTGTCACTTTCTGTTTTGGGTGTGTACAGCCAGATCCTGTTAGGTTCTGGCATTTTTTAGAGTGGCTTTGATTTCTCTGCTGATCTACTATTTTGCAGAACAATCAGTCTATGCCAGTGTCATCTCTGTAATTTTCTAACCACAGAAACCACTCCCGCCTGGTCTGCCCAATATGTTAGCCTCTAGTTCTCTCCCTGCTTACACTGATCTTCTCCCTGGCCCCTCAGGACAAACCTTTTCTGATGAAATTTCAGATTATCTTCAGCTGGCAAGTTGTTGTACTTCTAGTCTTCGTGGGTTTTACCAGTGAAGCACTATTTTTGAGGCTGAATTAAATAATTGGTCGTGAGTTTATGAGAGAGCTTAGAAAGTCACGTGTTCCTTCTCCACCATCTTGGCTCTGCCCCACCTCTATTTTGTATTTGTTAATAGAGATGATAGAGTATCACTGGGGTTTATTGAATGAGTGAAGAACAGGGGAGTGGGACCCAATAGTCCTTTATTTCAAGAAGCAAAAGTCTCATTTTAAATATCATCAGGCTGCTCAAGCTTTATGTTTACAATTTGGAATAACAAGAGAGGAAGCAAGGAGCAGAATAAAAATCTGTACAGCTTGCCTTCCTTTCCACGTTCCTACACTACCTCCAGGGAAAAACCCTTGTGGTTTGAGACCCAATGAAATTTGGCAAATATATGTGATCCATCATAAATTTTTTGGTCATCTGTCTTTTATCCATGTTGTGGTAGACACTTTTTCAGGATTCACTTTTGCCATAGCAGCAGCAAAAGAGACAGCCCTAGTGGTCACTGAATTCCTTATACAAGCATTTGCAATTATGGGTGTGCCACCAGCAATAAAAACAGACAATGGACCTGCACATACTTCTAAACATTTTGCACACTTTTGTGCACATTATAAGATTTTACACACCACTGGCATACCCTTTAATTCTCAAGGACAGGCAATAATAGAGAGGAGAAACAGAGACATTAAGATGCTTCTCCAAAAACAAAAGAAAGGGGGAGCCACAGGTAACCCTAGAAAATTTCTAAATCTAGTTCTTTATACTATTAATTTCTTGATTTTTGACAAAGATGCACCAACTCCAGCAGACAGGTTTTATAACCCAACAGAAGGGCAGTGTCCAATGTGAGCAGCTCCACTATCTTTAGATAATCGCCAGGTGATGTGGAGAGAT
The DNA here is from genome assembly GCF_016432865.1 of Antechinus flavipes. Lineage (NCBI taxonomy): Eukaryota > Metazoa > Chordata > Mammalia > Dasyuromorphia > Dasyuridae > Antechinus > Antechinus flavipes. The sequence goes on along the minus strand of NC_067400.1, from coordinate 381,791,601 downwards.
CCAGAAAGTGGTGAATGGAAGGGACCAGATAGGTTAACTGTTGGGGGAGAGGGTTTGCTTGTATCTCCACAGATGGAGAAGAAACCAGATGGGTGCCAACGAGCCATATTTGCTTTGTCCATCAGAGAGAGACAGTGCAGACCCTTGAAATGAAGGAGAAGACCCAAGAAACATCAGGTGGTTCTGTTGCTGACTGTGCCCACCACTGAATGAGTATGGCAGTTATGGCATTTGACTCATGGACATCAAAAAATTGTTGGACTTCATAATCCTCAGGAATCATTGGCTTCTCAAAAACATGATAAGATTGTTGTAAGACTTCATAACCCTCAGGAATCATTGGATTCTCTGAGACATGATAAGATTGTTGTAGGACCTGAAAACCCTCATGAATTTTTTTATTGGATTTTCTGAGAAATGATAAGACTGTTGCAGGACTTCAAAATCTACAGGAATCATTGGATTCCCTAACACATAAAAAGACTGTTGCAGGACTTCAGAAACTTGCAGGGATCATTGGATTCCCTGACATGGGAAGCAATGGACAATAAATTGGTTTTGGACTATCTCTTGGCTGCTGAAGAAGGTCTATATGTGACTGTTGTTTACATACCCTCCTTCTAGGATTTCTGGAAATCTTTTACAATACCATGTTGATTCATATTGTTTGTTATATCACTACTTGCACGTACAATTCATGTTTGTTGTAATACATTGAGCCTGCACTGGTTGTGGGGAGAATCATCACTAATAGTCTGTGTATTATTGCTATGTGCTTATGTACTATCTCCCATGCTGATGGGTTTGTGCATACCTGTTTCTAATAAGACCCTTCAGCCCAGAAACCCCCTCTAACAATCCCCACTTCCCTTTGGTGTTTTTCATCTCCCTTCCTGAGATGTAAGGGAGGGCGTGGTCTTCTCCTTTTCAGTGTTTTCACCTCATTTCCTGAGAAGTCAGGGATGGCATGACTAACTGTGTCCTAAAACAAAAGAAAGTAGGAGATATAGAGGGCTGAAACTCTTGAGTTGTTGCACTGAGGCCAGTTCAAGCACTTAGGGCTAATTACCAATTAGACAATACTCTATGGGCATGTGCTTAGAAAAATGGCCCTTCCCCCCATCCTGTGCTGCCTTGATGATTGGTGTATACCGAGGATTGTAGGAGGCACTAGGGGATTGAGTAAGACTAGCCAGAATCACTTTGATGGTGGACAAGGAAGAAGGAGGTTGTGGAAATCCTGCTTCCATCCCCTTCACTTCTACCCCTAAAGACCAAGAATAAAGACTAAGGATTTTTGCTTATCCTGACTCTGGCTGATTCTAAGGTATCCTGAGTGCTAACACAGTTATCACAAATATACTTAAGAAATACACTTTCCTAATAATAGTTATTCATATGTGATTTATTTATGACTGAAATTAAAAGTGAAAACAGAATTATTTATTTACAGTAATTATTTATTTAGGCAACTCCACTTCAGCAAACATAAGTTCATCATCATGTTGATTCTGGATAATAATTAAAGATTCAAGAATTTTCATATATTAACTTGTTTTAGAAAACAGGTTAGTTCTTTTTCATTTATCTCTCCTTTGATCTTGACAACAACCATGAGTGGTAGATGCTATTATTTCCATTTTATAGGTAAAAAAATTAAATCTAAGAAATTAGGTGATTTGCTGAGGTTATGCAGCCAACAGGTGTAGTAGTTTATGAGTCTTTGTTCATCTGAAAACAGTGAGTAATCAAGGATGCTTTATAGAGGCCAAAAATTATTGATATGACCAGTGGGAAAAAGGAAGAGGGCCTGAGGGTCAGAGTGGAGTGGATAGTCTGTGTTCTTTTTTAGTGATGAGTTTCTTTGAAATAAGCTAGGCTGGCCCTTATATGACAGACATATAGTTCACCATGCACATGAAACCTTTCTAGCCACATTAGAACTACAGATTCAGTGCAATGGTTGTTGAGAACCTCTACTCAAATGATCAGTGAGAGTTAGTGAAAACTTTGTTGCTGTTAAATTATTTTATTTTCTCTCTGCAGTTATGCTAGGTTTCAACACCATGGAGTGAGATGACCCTATGACCAGTTCTTCATTGTTTTATAACTGCAGCACTTGAAGAATATAAGCTCTTAATAAATGTTTGTTTAATTGAATTGAATTCAAGCTGCCTATCATTGTTTATTAGCATCCCAGAACCTAGCAAAATAAGCTGAATTCTTTGTAAATGGATATACCATACTATCATAGTACCAGTGCATCATGAATGGTACCCCCATGTATTGCAGTCACTTCATTAATGGTTATTGCAAAGTTTGGTTTCACTTGGCTTGGCTTTGCTGAACATAATTTGGTTTAATTTAGAGTGGACTAAATTGAAATGCCAAACCTACATCCACTAGGTTGTTGGTAGCTATATTTTGGTCTAAATCAAGTTTTGGATGAATAAAAGGGGGTTCTTTTTGTCATTTTGCAAGTCTAAAATCTTTCCTTGCAGGATTGTTTTTTATCAATAAAATCATTCATTTTTACAACTATGTGTCAGATTTCACAATATTTCTTCTCCTTAAGAGAATATATGTGCTCTTTTAAAATAGCACCTTTTCTCTGTTCTAAAATTCTAGTCAGTTGTTTATGTTATTTTTTGTATAATGGTGTTCAAGTGTTTTGTCTTGTCATGTTTTTTACATGAATACTTTAAGCCTTAAACTGAAATTACATGTCCTGGTTTTAAGAACATTATTTTTTTTTAATCACTTTCTGAGTCTTTCATCTTTGATGCTGTTTTCCCACATGTTGGATCTCATTAAAGTGCTGCTATCTTCTCTATCACTTTCCTTCAGGCTTGAAGGTATACCCTACAGCCACACATATCAGTCTAGTCCCCGTTTCTCTTTCTCAAGTGTCTGGCTAAATTGTTTTGTGCCACAGAGTGAAGTCATATTGTGCATTCTGTGCAAATTTCAGACCTTTGGATCTCCTGTGGACTAAGAATAGGGGCAGCTGAGGAGGATTTGTACTTGACTTCTTTTGCACTTTGCTACTTGAAGAATCATGGGTGGTGAAGAAAGGGATGTTGAGGGAGTCCATTAAAATCTAGAAATATTCCTCCATTGTTAATTCATTGGAGTTTTTTTTTTTTTTTTTGAGTTCTTGGTGTCATAGACTGTGGAGAAAGCTAAAATAGCCTTATCTCTTGAATATAATACCTAGTTTTGAAAAGTTTATGAGAATCTTTTAAAAAATCCCTATTCCTAGGGAAGTAGCTTCAAAGTTATTGGCAGCTTTTTTGTATTCTTTTTTCTAGAAAAGATAGAAAGGCTTCAGTGAAAAGAAAAATCAAAAGGAAGGTATTATGGTAATATTCTTATAATCTGTATTACTGAGAAGGCTAAGGCAGTTGGGTCATTTGAGCTTGGGAATTCTGAACTGCAGTAGGATTAAAGCATATTGAGGGTCCTCCTTAAGTCTAGTACCAACATGGTGAGCCCTTGTGAATGTGTTGGCAGGAATGGAAGAAGGTACCAAGCTCCTAAAACATGAATGGGCCTAAATCAGAAAGGGATCAAGTCAAAGATTCTATACTTATCAGGACTGATGATGAGTGACAGTTGCTTTTAGTATGAAAGAGATTTCAAGTTTCAAAAAAAAAAAAAAAGAAAGGAAGGAAATGAGCATTTTATAAAGAACCTACTCTGTTCCAAATACTGTCCAAAGTTCTTTTTACAAACATTATCTAATTTGATCTTCACAAGAAACCTGTGAAATAGGTGCTGTTATTATCCTCATTTAGTTAAGGAAAACTGAGTCAAAAATGTTTAAGTGACTTGCCAAAAATCCCACAACTAGAGTCGGAGTTTGGAGTTGAACTCAGAATTTCCTAACTCTAATCTTAATGCTCTATCCCTTGTACCACCTGATGACTCTGGAGAGAGAAGA